>NW_027551558.1:3588597-3631245 GCF_008692635.1 Crocuta crocuta
TAAATGCAGTCAATTGACTCATCCTTGGACATTTATGTATTTCTGCTTAGAAATAAATCTTGGGGTTAGCATCCATTTATTGTGACAGCATTGGTGGCTTGGATATTCTGCCATGATAAAAGATGGACTACCAGTGGCAGCATCAGAAGCAGACTATTCCTGCTGCATGTCCTTGTCTGAGGCTCCTACTGCCTCTCGTGTCTATTATATTAGTTGGTGTTTATCATGTCTTTTCTCTATACCCTTCTAATAAACTACAGTTCCACTTCAGTTTGTTCCAATAAGTTTCTATTGCATGCAATTAAGAATCTTGAATGATACATATATGTACATGTTCATATATCAATGCAGAAAGTACATTTCTTGTTGGGTCCTGGTGGGACAATGCTCTATACTTTCAATGATATGTGGTAGTGAAGAGAAGATGGATCTGACAGTCAGACAACCTCAAATTCCTTGTTGTAGAAACTAAGAGCACAGGCTTTGAAATCAAACCTTTAAGTCCATATCCCAGCTCCCCGATCCTTTATGACTTGTTTCTTACCCTCTCCTAGCTTCAATTTCTGTCTACATAAAGTAGGGATGATAATAATCCCACCATTTTTGTGATAATTAAATCACAGAAGAATGTCTGGTATATAATATGCATTTGGCAAATGTTTGTTATCATTGCTGTTGTTGCTGTTTTACTATGTAGTCTGATGTTCTGTGTTTGAATCCCAGCTTTAGAACGCATTAATTTTGTGATGTGGGGCAAATGATATATAATATATATTGTCTGTGTGTGTGTGTGTATCCTACACACACACACACACACACACACACAGAATCAGGCTTCTCTCACTCAGAATACATATACTTGACATACAACTTATCAAGATTGACTAAAAACATGCAAGAAAAAATCTAATTAGAAAGATGTATTTGTATGTATATATATACACATATATACTATATATGTATTCTGTATATATATTTATTTTGTATTTATATATTCTGTGTACATATATATATTTGTGATATGGAGCAAATGATATATAATATATATTGTCTGTATATTCTGTCATCTATACAATATGGACAATAATAGGATCATTTAAAGGGTTAATAAGATAACAAAGGGAGAGTACTTAGCATAGTATCTGATAACACACCACAAATATTAGCTATTATCTTAACGATTATATCATTGCATCTCCTTGGGCCCTTGCAGTCTTCTCCACGAAATAAAAAAAATTGAAACTAAATTAAGTTGTCTGCTTATTGCAGGTTTTATGTAATTCTCTGTGTTCCTGTGAGTTTCTCATGTGATAAATTCAAACAAAGTCCTGACACTCTAGGGACCCTGTTTCCCCAAAGTGTGTCTGGACACCTACTGAATCAGGAACATCAGAAAAGCTCATTAAAATGTAGATTCCTGAGGCTCACCCTAGACTGACCAATTTGGAATATTCATGGTGCAACCTAAGCCTCTGTATTATAAATATACTCTCTAGGTGATCCAGGTATTATCACTTGAAACATTTATAAATAAAAAACTTATCAAGATTAACCAAGAACATGCAAGCATAAACCTATTTATAAAAATGTGTGTATACATATACATGCATATGCCTACATATAAACACACGTGCATACATACATGCACACACAATAAACACATACATATACATACATATATACATATGTACAACTTATAAAGATTGACTAAAAACATGCAAGCAGAAATCTAATTAGAAAGATGTATTTGTATGCATTTATACATATACATACACATACATATGCATGCACATGTATACATACATATATGCACACACATATATACATGGATACATATATACATAGATACATACAACTTATCAAGACTAACCAAGAATATGTGAACATATATCTAATTAGAAAAGTGTATATATATACATACACATATATACATACATATACATGTATACATACATGCATAGATACATAGATATGCACAACTTATCAAGATTAACCAAGAATATATGAGCATAAATCTAATTAGAAAATTGTATGTAAATATATATACATTATATATATGTAGTTAATCATGCTAAGAGAATGTATAATTCTAGAGATAACTTGAAGGAAGAAACTTCGATTTTGTATGGTCTCCATATGAGTTACTTTTTGTTGCCAGTCAAAACAGGTATCAATGTTAAGTCAAATGATGTTCAAATATCTCTTTGGCTTGGATTTCCCTTGCAGTTATTGATGGATTTAATCCAATCTAAATGAGAACAAGACTCATCTTTTTTCACTCAGATTACTATGCCAAGTGTCACAATAGCTGTCAATTTTAGAGCACCCACTCAGTGTGAGAAACTTTGTTATTCACTTTATGTACAGTCTTATTTAATCCTTACATAATGGGTTATTAGTTATTTTTTGTAACAGAAAATGATAGGAAAATAAAAGAAAACAACAACAACAAAAACAAGAACCAGCACAGTTTAAGAAGTTGTCCCAAATCTTGCCTATAGTAGTTTAGGTGGAAGAAAATTGAGTCCAAGACTATTGGACACCAAATCTGGGCTCATATTTTAAAGAACAGTTTTAAGGTATGCTTTAAAGTACTTTTAGCTACCTTTGCTCATCATCAGAGGAAGTTGATTGATTTTAATGCAGAAAATACTTTCCAAAACCTATAAAAATACTAACCTTTATTCTGTTTTTTGTGTGTGATTTGATATTGAAGGGAAGGAAGGACTAGGAAGTCTTCAGCTAGAAGTAGATATAACATTAAGAACTATAATCAAAGAGAGTTCAGAAAATGGAGAAGGCTCTTAGATGCTTGGCTTTATGACATCCTGGCAAAGTCCCTGGCCAAGGACAGAAAAAGTCTGTCAAAAGATGGATGCCACCCAACCACTAATGGACCTCAAATCATGGAGATAAAAGAAAAAGGCTAAAATTGAGTTTGTTTATTTGTGGACAAAGTACTCCAAGAAGTGTTTACAAGTATAGCTGACCCTTGAGCAACATAGGAATTAAGGGTGTCAAACCCCACAAAGTGAAAAACCTGCATATAACTTTGACTCTCTAAAATCTTAACTACTAATATCTGCTCTTGGAAGGAAGCCTTGCAGAGAATATAAACAGTCAATTAACACCCACTTTGTATGGTATGTATATTATATATGGTATTCTCACACAAAAAACTAGAGAAAAGAAAATGTTATTAAGAAAACCATAAGAAAGAGAAAATACATTTACAATACTGTACTGTATTTATCAAAAATATCCATGTGTATGTGGACTCACACACTTCAAACCTGTGTTGTCTAAGGGTCAATTATATTTCAATATTTTTTTCCTGAAAATTCTTGCCTTAGATGTTTCTGATACTGTAAAAATTGACTATAACTAGTAGTATTTGCAAATCAGTAGTGGCCTTAATCCCTCAAAGTCACAAAAATTTATATTTATAACTTTTAAAGGGGTTTATTAAATATATGTACCACCAGTTACTATTTGTAAATGACCTTCAGACAGGTATTAAACCTTCAGTATTTCAATTCCCTCATATGTAAGTTGAGAAGAATAATAATGTCTAATTCAGTAGGCTCTGAGATGTAAACAAGTTGCAGCATGTAAAATGATTAAAAAGATGGTTGGCATATAATAAGGCCTAAAATAATATTGCTAATATTATGCTTGACTCAATAACACTGCCAATATCAAGTTACTATTATTATTGTTGCTATTAGTACCTCAAATGGGAGACAGCTGTAAGTTGCTTGTGTGCTCCCAAAGCAGTATATGAAGGGCTTGAGCAAGAAAACATCTTCCAGAAAACAAGAAAGAGTGATCATGGCAGGATCAATTACTGAGTTATTGACAAATTTTGAATATAAAGCAAATGAAGCAGCCCTGAGGCATCTGTATGAGTCACACCCTAATCAGGACCATGGACAGTGAATGATGGTGCGCTCGTAAAGTCATACTAAAGTTCTGCTTGATGGTTAGTGCTCACAGTGTAGTCATTGGTTACTAGAAATCCTTGCAAACTAATTTTCTTGAATATATATGAAAATTATAACAAGTTACACCCCTCATATTAAGAAACATGTTGCTTCTCAGAAGTCAAGTCAAATGACAAGTTATGGAAGATAGAACTGTTTGGAAAAGACTTTATTTAGAAGGGCAGTCATCGATCTCTCCCAATGCTGTAAATTAGGGTTTTTGTTCATGTGTTTTCTGGAAATAAAATATATCTAATTTGGTTGTTATTTAATGAATAAGTAATAGGAGGAAGGACACAAATTACCACTTACCTTTGAAATTAGGTCATTTCAAGATCATTAATAAAGAGTAAAAATATCTAAAAATCCCCAGTGGTTTAGAAGAATGTGAACCACCTAAACCTATGTTATTAAGGGCAGAATTATAATAAGGGTTTTTTGTGTTCTTATCCCTCCTTTCCTGTTTTGTGCAGATGGTGCTAGTATTTATGTGTAATACCTATTTTATTAGAATGTTTTTTTAAACTATTCTGCTTTTGTCAAGATTTTTCAGGCTCCTTTAAAATCCAACTATGCTGTATTAACCAGCTTTGAGAAGTAAAAAGCTGTGCTCTATCCTGCTGAGTAAATATGAATTTCACAGTTAAATACATAAAATAATGATTACATCCAATGGTCACAAGGGACATGTTTTTAGGAGTATACTAATTAAACTACATCCTTCAGACAACATGTTTCTACACTTACTAGCAATGAACCATATCTGATTGGCCATTAAGTAATTAGGAATGCTAATGTAAATAAAGTGCCATTCAAATGGGGCTTCAGACTGGAGATGAATCATATATTTTGTCTTCTGGTCTGACTATATACACATCAATCAAATAAAACACCCGAGAAAAAAGTACTTAAGACCAAAAGTAAAAGATGGTTCCATCTGTCATTTGCTGCTAAATAGATAATGTATTTTTAAGCAGGGTTATTTTTAAAATTTTACTGACAATATTAAAGTGTTATAGCCAACTTAAGAAAAAAATACTCAAATTGTAAACCTGCATTTTTATATGCATTTGTAACTTACACTTCTGTGTGTGTGTGTGTCTGTCTCTGTGTGTGTTTGTGTCCAGTTCCTGTAAAATGGCAAAGATAAGTCCCAGAATATACAGAGTCATGAAGGTGGTGAGATAGAAATGGAAAAATAAATGACACTGGACCAGAAGAAGGGGAATAGTGACTGAAAGTTGGAAGTGGAGCAATTGGAAGAAAAATAAATGAAGAGAAATGGCAGTAGGATGGAACCCAAAACCTTCAGGATCTGTTTCCCTTAAATCTGGAATAGGTGTCAAGAAAATTTAATACAAATATTTACTTGTATTAAAAAATAGGAAAAAATATATATTATACAGCAATGGTTTTAGAATGAGTTAATACAAAAAGTCCTTAAACACTAGAAAGTTCTCAAAGGGATGATTCTTCTCTTGTATCAGTAATAAGTATTACCTGGCATCTGGTAGGTGCCAAATAAATATTTGTTAAATTAACTAATAAATGAACTGGGGCGCCTAGGTGGCTCAGTTGGTTAAGTGTCCGACTTCAGCTCAGGTCATGAGCTCATGGTTCCTGGGTTCGAGCCCTGCGTGGGGCTCTGTGCTGACAGCTAGCTCAGCACCTGGAGACTGTCTTCAGATTTTGTGTATCCATCTCTCTCTGACCCTCCCCTGCTCATGCTGTCTCTATCTCTCTCTCAAAAATAAATAAAACATTAAAGGGGCACCTGGGTGGTTCAGTGGGTTAAGCGTCAGACTTCTGCTCAGGTCATGATCTCACGGTTTGTAGGTTCGAGTCCTGCATCCAGCTCTGTGCTGACTGCTAGCTCAGAGCCTGGAGCCTGCTTCAGATTCTGTATCTCCCTTTCTCTCTGACCCTCCCCTGCTCACGTTCTCTCTCTCTCTCAGAAATAAATAAAACATTAAAAAATTAAAAACAATGAATGAACTAATTATTCAAATTGTAACATAAGACATTCCTTTTTCTAGAAAGTAGACAAAGAAGAAAATTTTTTTCCATATGTTATTTTGTTAGAGAGACAGCCTTTTACTAATTTTCCTGCCACTCCTGCTCTTTTATGCCACCTTTTGTTGGGGTACGATTTACATTTAATAAAGCAAACAAAGTGTACTAAGAATAAAGCTTGATAATGCTGTACATAAGTACATGCCATTAATATCACCCAGATAAGCATATATACTGTGTGCTTTTTATATCTTACTTCTTTTAGGCAGCGCTGTATTTTAAAGATTCACCCAGGTCATTATATATGTCATATATATGTATGTATGTTTATGTTGTCATGCACACACATAAAGTGTTTATGTCATATGTAAATTATATATATCATACACATACAAAATATGTATATATTATGCACATACAAAGAAATAAGTTGTTCTTTTTCTACTGCTGCGCAGTACTCAGTTGTATGAGTACATAAAAATTTGTTTATCCTTTCTCTTATTGAAAGGCATTTATGTTTTGTTCAATTTGGGTTATTATGGGCATTCTTGTACAAGCCTTTTAGTAGACATGCTTACTCATTTATCTTGGATGAGTATGTATCCAGGAATAGAACTGGTAGGAAATAGATTAGGATGTAGTTAATGTGTTTGAAACTGTCAAGGGGCGCCTAGGTGGCTCAGCTGGTTAAGCATCTGACTCTTGGTTTCAGCTCAGGTCATGAGCTCATGCTTTCTTGAGTTCAAGCCCCACGTCTGGCTCCAAGCTGCCAGTTACAGATCCTGCTTTGGATTCTCTGTCTCCCTCTCTCTCTCTTCCCTTCCCTGGCTCGAACTCTCTCTATCTCTTTCAAAATAAATAAGTAAACTTAAATTAAAAAATTAAAGAAAATAAAAAAGAAACTGTCTAACTTTTTCAATGTCATTGTACCGTTTTACATCTATTCAAATTATGCTCCATATCCACATTGACATTCTTAAAAATATGTATTTATTTATTTTTTGAGAGAGAAAGAGTACAAGCAGGGGAAGGGCAGAGAGAGACACACACAGAATCCGAAGCAGGCTCCAGGTTCTGAGCTATAAGCACAGAGTCCGACGTGGGGCTCGAACTCACAAACTGCGAGATCGAGACTTGAGCCAAAGTGGATGCCCAACTGACTGAGCCATCCAGGCACCCCTTCACATTCACATTTTTAATTTTATTTATTATGAAAAATATATGGCAATACCTTATGATGATGGTTTTAATTTGCATTTTCCTCATGTCTAATGATTTGAGACAAACTTTCATGTGGAAACTTGTATATCTTTTTGAAGGAAAGGTTTTTTCATGTATGGTAAAAAGAAACCATGCTGCATTTTGTAAAATCTTGACCTCTTTACCTCACAATTTACTAAAATTTATGAAAAAAAATATTTTTAATAGTTTATTGTCAAGTTGGTTTCCATATAATACCCAGTGCTCATCCCCACAAGTGCCATCCTCCATGCCCATCACCCCCTTCCCCTCTCCCCCACCTCCACTGGGGAGCCCTCAGTTTGTTCTCAGCATTCAAGAGTTTCTCACTGTTTGCCTCCCTCCCTTTCACCAACTAGTTTTGAAAAAAATGTATTTTAGATGGTTCATAAAGGTAAAAGTGGAAGCTAAAGTAATAGGCTTCTAGAACAAGGGTCAGCAGACTATAGCTTGAAGGCCAATCTGGCCTGCCATCTGTCTTTTTTCTTTAATCATTTTATTTTATTTTAAGTTTAATGTTTTATTTATTTTGAGAGAGATAAAGAGAGAGGAGAGAGAAAACCCCAAGCAGGCTCCACACTATCAGCACAGAGGGGCTGAACCCATAAATCGTAATATCATGACCTGAGCCAAAATCAACAAAAGTCCAACACATAACTGATTAAGCCACCCAGGTTTCCCAATATTTTTATTTTAAAGTGCTTGCAAATTTACATTTAGTGTTCAGAAATAATACAGATACTTTCATGGGGAAAGAAAATTCAACAAACTTGGAATGGAATGGAGCTTCCTTAACTTCATAAAAAACCTCCATTTAAAACTCATTGTTGGGGCATCTGGGTGGCTCAGCCTCAGACTTATGATGTCATAGTTCGTGAGAGAGAGTCCTGCATTGAACCTCACATCGGGATCCACTCTGAGGGCTCGAGCTTGTTTGAGATTCTCTCCCTCTCCTTCTCCCTCTGCCCCTCCCTTACTCTCTCTCTCCTCTCAAAATAAATAAATAAACTTTTAAAAAATAAATAAATCACATTGCTAACATCAAATTTAAGGATGAAAACAGAAGCCTTTCCCCCAAGATTAGGCACAAAACAATGTCTACTCTTACCATTTCTACTTAACATTTTACTGGGCATTCTAATCAGAACAATTAGATAAACAAAAGAAATAGAAAATCACCAGATTGGAAAGAAAGAATTAAAATTATCTCTATTTCAGATGGCATGATTTTATCTATAGATTATCCTAAACAATTCATGAAAAATGGAACTAATAAGTGAATTAAGATCAACTTATAAAAATCAATTTCATATGTATACATTAAAATTAAAAATCTGAAAATGAAATTAAGAAAACAATTTTATCATTGCATCAAAAGGAATAAAATGCTTAGGAATAAATTTAACAAAAAAGTAAAAGTATAAAACACCGAAAACTATAAAACACTGCTGAGAGAAATTGAAGACCTAAATAAATGGAAAAACATATCTTGTTCATCAAAAGGTTTGACATGAGTAGGATGGTAACACTGCATAGATTGATCTGCATATTCAATGTAATCCCTATCAAAATCCTATCTAGCTTTTCTGCAGAAATTGGCAAGCTGATCACAAAATTCATATGATAATTCAGTGGATCCAGAATACCCAAAATAATCCTGAAAGAGAAGATCGATGATGGAGGATTTACACTCCGTGGTTTCAAAACTTATAGCAAAACTGCAGTGATCAAGACTACATGGTACTCACCTGAAACTAATATAACACTGTATGTTAAATTATTATAAAATTAAAATAAAAACGTTAAAAAAGAGAGAGAGAAAAGACTGCATGGTACCAGCATAATGATAGATACAGATATCAGTGGAATAAACTTTAGAGTCCAGGAAGAACACTTAGATTTATGGTCAATAATTTTTCAACAAAGTTCAAGGCAACTTAATGAGGGAAAGAATAATCCTTTCAAAAAGTGGTGCTGGATCAATAGAATATCCATATGCAAAAAGATAAAAAACAAAAAATACAAAAAGAAAGAAAAAAGAAGAAAAGTGTAGTTGGAATTCTATGACAGACCGTATTTGTTTAAAATTAAGACCAAAATTAAGTAAATATTGTTCAAATACCTAAATGTAACAGCTGAAACACAAATTCTTAGAAGAAAACTAAGGCCTGTGCCTGAATTTTTGTGACCTTAGATTAGACCATGATTTCTTTTTTTTTTTTTTTTAATGTTTATTTACATAGGATCTGAAGCAGGCTCTAGGTTCTGAGCTGTCAGCACAAAGCTTAACGCTGAGCTGGAACTCGGAAGCTCTGAGATTATGACCTGAGTCAAAGTGGACCACTCAACTGACTGAGCCACACAGGTGCCCCAGGCAATGATTTCTTAGATATGATACCAAATCACAAGCAACAAAATAAAAATATAGACAAATTGGACTTAACCAAAATGAAAAACGTGTTTACTTCAAAGTACATGGTCAATAAACTAAGTAAAACACCCGACAGAATGAGAGAAAATATTTGTAAATCATATGCATCATATAATAATAGTATTCAGAATTCAAAACTCAAAAATGAATAAAACAATCAAATCAAAAAATGGGCAAAGTATTTGAATAGATATTTCTCTAAAGAAGATACAAAAATATCCAATAACCACATGGAAAAATCATTCAACATCATTAGACATTAGGAGAATGCAAATCTAAAATAAGCCAGTGAGATCCCACTTCATATCCAGTAGGATGGTTATACTCAAGAAGAAGGATTAAAAACAAGTGTTGGCAAAGCATACATCTATTTCCATGTGGGAACACTGGAATCCTTATGTATTGTTGGTGGGTATGTAAAATGGTGCATTTGCTTTGGAAAACAGTTTGGCAGTTGCACAAAAATTTAGAGTTATCTTACAATCCAGTAATTCCTCTTCTAGGTAAACATCCAAGAGAAATGATAACATGTTGATACAAACACCTGTAAACAGATATTGACCATCATTAATAATAGCCAATATCACTATCAATATTCACACTGATACAATCCCCTGATCTTGGTTAGATTTATCCAGTTTGTGTGTGTGTGTGTGTGTGTGTGTGTGTATCTGTTTGTATTAAATCTTATACAATCTTATCACATGTAGGTTTGTGCATCTCCTGGCACACTGAAGTTATAGAAGAGCTCCTTCACCACAGATGTTCTTCATTTTGCCCTTTTACAGACATAGCCACCATCTTCCCATCTCCTGTGTCTGGATAACTGAGAACTGGGAGACAGAGGCCATCTTCTGCTGCTCATGGGTAAGAACCGTGAAACACCAAATGTGAGATGGGGATGGGTTCCTTGGCTGCTATCATGGGGTGGTTGGGAAATTGATTGCCCCACGCCTCTATCTCCAGTGTCATCCTTCCTGTCATTGTGTTTGGGGAAGCCTCTACTGGTCTTTCCCCTACCAACTCTTTAACCAAAATGAGCAGGTTTTACTTAGGTATTTGTGTATGTTTTCTTATTTTGTGCCTTTTTGTCAGCATTGTTGATTTCTGACTCTCTGGTGCCCAATCAGGGTCATGAGAGGGATAAAAAAGAAAATCCAAGGGATTCAAGGTGATTCCATCATTCAGGTCCTGAGTTCCCTGTCCAGCCCACCTTTTTTTCCATCTTCAGAGTCCTCTTATGATTGTCTGCTGAATAATTTCCAGGATATTTGGTTATAATTAGAAGGAAGCAACAGGGAAAATTGAGTCTATGTCATCTTGTTCCTGAACAGAAAGTCTCTCTGCCTGTTTTTATAAATAAAGTTTTATTGGAACCTCTGACCCAGGGACTTGGTAACTATCAGTGGTTCAGATAATGGGGCTCTTGATTTAAAAATTTGTCACTAATGTTTGGGAATGATGTCTTAACATGTATTTTCTCTTTCATATGCCTGTATTGTTACTGTGGCATTTACCTCCAATGTAGTCCGATAACCACCAAATGAGCCACCTCCATGCTAGTGACACCTTTTGTTGACCATTCAGGGCCCATTATGGAAGGGAAGAGTGGAACACTGGATGGAGGTCACCAAGAGAACATGATGATTGACCCACTAGCTGGACCCTGGCAATCGGAGTCTCCTCATCCCCTCCCTGGTCCTCAGAATGTGAGTTTCACTTGTCTTCCCTGCTCCCATAGGTTGCTCCAAGAATACAGCTTTGAGATAGAAATTGGTTTTGTGACCATCTGGATGGTACACCGGACTGAACTTAGTTAAGGCCTCCATTAAGATTTTGCAGGTAGATGTGATGATCTACTTGTCTTGCTGCTGCCAAGACCAGCCTCATAAGTAAGTTTTCTTGCTCATTTGAACTTCCACTTACCAGTCTGGAGTGACCTCCCTCTTTCTTTGGTGTCTCCCTGCACTCTGCCTATGGGGGAAGTTTCAGATTACACCAGGAAAACTCCTAAAGAGGTTACAAACCAACACAAAAGTGTTAGCAGATCTAAAATTATTGAGACATGGCAATAGGAAAGAATATCTAGATATTTTATATTAATCCTTATGGAAGTAATTCAGTATAGATTTTATTTACCTGGAACCTAATCTCAGTGTATAATGATTACCTTATATGATCATATTTCTTAGCAGGAAACTTTGTAAATAAACACTGCATTGTCAGAATTATCGGGCTCATTAGTAAAAACTTCCTACTTATCAATTTGCAAGAAATATAAGTTTATTTACTTTCTCATTACCTAGAAAGTGTTTTTCATACTCCTGACTCATCTTTGTTCTTTTCTTTGTACAGGCAATGAAGTTATAAGTTCCATGAAGTCATAGACTACAAATTATAATGCTTCATTGTGTAAGCAAGTAACAGGAAATGAATTATGAAGAACAAAGTCATTGTTACACAAGCTTCAATAATCCTTAATTCTGAACAGGGAAATAGCCAATCAGTTGTGTAAGGGACTATGAATAAAGTAGGATAATATGCATTTGAGTTATCATTGACTAAGTTTTTATTTTAGTAGAAGGGAGAACTATCCAGAGAATGTGCGGGAAGTCAGGCTTTTAATAAGTTACACAAAATATGCATTCATTTCTCTTTAAATGTCTAGTAAAGTTGGTCTTCCCACTACAAGGAAATGGTGAAAATAAACTTCTGCATGCATAGGAAATAATGAAATGAAGCTTTCCAAGAGAAAGATTAAAACATGACGTGAGCTAATTGAATATATTTTTAAGTATTGGACTTGCCTTCTTGTCAAGCAGATTATGAACATGCAGATGATAATTACATACAGTTGGACTATTATGTCCATGTGGTATGTTTGTAAAAGTTGCCTGGAGAGTAATGTGGGTTCAACTGTCAGTAGTTCTGAGCTACAGAAATATAAGTAAGAACACGATGGTTTGTACTATTTGGGCATGTGTGAATTTATTCTCTCTTTTGGCTGATGTTATTAATGAACTTATTTTTAATATCAGTATATTAAAATTGTGCTTATATACACACTTTCTAGAAAAATTTTGGTATCCAGGGCTTCCTGGAGAAGTGACAGCTCTAGACATGTAGAGATAAACCTAAACATCTAGGGATGCCCAAAACATGGAAGGAAATAAACATTGATACAATGTAAACAAAACTCTATTTGCCTATCTGAAAGAGCTTCCACTAGCCAAAGATGGAACAGTTTGAATAATGTTCCTGCATTATTAACTGCAATCGACACCAAAAGGCAAACATGAAAAAATTCACGTGTTCAAAATGGTATCCAAAAAGAAAAAAGAAAAAGACTTATAAAAAGGAAAAAAAGATAGTCATTCATCTTTCAGCATTTAAAAAAATGTTACATAACTAAAATGCTTGATTAAGTATTTACCCTGCTTTTTCTGAGGCAAATTTACTTCAGTAGAAAAAGAGTTGGCAAAGGAAATTTTAAAGCTCACATTTCAGCTAATCAATGCAAAATGACTGATACAGACCCCCCATTTTGCTATTCTACATGTATAACAAGGCAGTTCTATCCATGATACCAAAGCCATTAGATGAATTTGGAAACTTGGTAAGGAATGGATACATGATGAATTATTGAATCCATGGACCCAATCTTACCATCACAAAATGAGGGTCACAAGTCCTCATGTGCCTTCTGAGATGATGTCATGGAAAGTGTAGGCCATTTTAAATTCTCACACACGATACCATAGAAAATGGACACCTCTGTCAATTGTCACACACACGTGCGTGCGCATACACACACACACACACTGAACTGAAAACTAAATCTCAATATACAAAAACTGCTAGCTGATCAATCACCAAATTCTACTTCAGAAATCAACATTACACTATATGTTAACTAACTACAATTTCAATAAAAACTTGAAATGGGGAGAGAAAGAATCCCAAGCATGCTCCACACTGCCAGCACAAACCCAACAGATGGCTCAAACTCACAAATAATGAGTTCATGGCCAGAGCCAAGATCAAGAGTTGGCCATTTAACTATCACCCACGTGCCCCATGACATTTTAAAAAATTAAACACACACACACATACGCACACCAAGACTACTAGATAATAGGAATAGGAAAGTCATAGAAGAAAAGTGACATCACAGGAAAGCATTCAACCAAATTCAGATATTTGGCATTCTGACAGACAACGGATTCACTTTCGTCAGCTAGTAAACAGAATAGCAAACAAAGAGGAAAGGTATTATAATGTACATAACATTTAAAAGACATTTTGGGATGCAGTGTGTTGACTTTAATCTACTTGAACCTCTCTTAGAAATTTGAAGAGAATCCAAGAAATTTGAATATCCAATGGTTTAATGGTCTTTTCTTTAGATATGAGTTATTTTCTTTAGATATGATATTATTTTCTTTAGATATGAGTATCTGTAGTTAAATTATTTGTGGTTAAAGAATGTGCTTTCCATGTTTTGCATTATAAAGCATTGCCTTCCAGTAAAGTTATGCTTTATAAGGTATTTTTTTAATATTAAGAGATATAATTTTTTAAAAAGATATTAAGACAAGAAGGGCCCCTGGGTGGTTCAGTTGGTTGAGTGTCTGACTCTTGATTTCCGCTCAGGTCATAATCTCACCGTCATGGAATGGAGCCCCCATCAGGCTCTGCACTGGGAGCATGAAGCCTGCTTGGGATTCTCTCTCTCCCACTCTTTCTTCCATTACTTTTCTCTCTCTCTTTCTCTCTAAAAATAAATAAGTAAACATTGAAAAAATATTGAGAAAAGACTTATGATTCCATATTGAATAAAATATTGAATATTGAATATATATTTTAAATAGGTGAAGGGTAGATGGAGATTCACTGTATTCTTTTCATTAAATTTTGAAAATATCTACAAAATAAGTAAAAAAGAATCTGACCCAAAAATTACTTACAAATAAAATCTGAGTTTTCCAAGTACATGAATGCACTAATTATCTCTTGGTGCCTGTCAAATCCTAAAGATTATGGCTTAAAACAACATGTTTAGTATCTCCCACTGTTTCTCAAGTGAGGCATTTGGGAGTGGTGTTGGCCGGGTGGCTCTGATTCAGGGTCTCATGAGGTTTAATCCAAATGTTAACTGGAGCTTCACTCTTACGAAAGCTGTATGTTGGAAGGTCCACTCCCAAAATGGTTCACTCACATGGCTGTTCTCTGGAGGCCTCCATTATTCACTGACTTCCAGTAGAACCCTGAGTTTCTCACCCTGTGAGTCTCCTCATCAAATTGCTTCCTGGTCTTCCAGAGGAAGTAATTCCAGAGATGGCAAAAAAGTATGCCATGATGCCCTTTATCACCTAATCACAGACAGGACATAGCATAACTCTGGTCATAATCTACTAGGGACATAGATCAACAATGCCACAATGTGGAAAAAGTAATATACAAAAGTTGAATCCCAGAAATCAAAGATCAGTGGGGCACTCTTGAAATAGTCAGTCAAATGACTATTGTTGTTGTTGTGGTGGTGGTGGTGGTTGTTAATTTCTGGTTTAATTGCATTTTTGTCAACAAATTTGGTTTGAATTGCATCAATTCGCTGACATTTTTTAGATCTTCTCTGTGACCTAGTGTTTAAACATTTTAATGATATTTTGTAAAGTTTTCATAAATGTTTCATGTGACATATATGGAGTACATAGTCTCTCTTTGTTTATTGCAGGCTTCTCTCCATTATCTATTAGACCACACTTTTTAGTTCTGCTTTCCAAGCCTTTCATGCTATCATGAGTTATTTGTCTGCTCTGTCTACAAGTTATTGGTAGTGCCATGTTCAAATCTCCCATATTGATTATAAATTTATCTATTTAAATAGTGACATTATTTGTCTGCTCTCCATTGGGGACATAAGTTTGTTTAGCTTTAAAAGTTTATTTTAGGATAAAAGTAGTGCTATACCAGCTTCCTATTACTAAAGATTTGTGTGGTGTGTGTGGATATATATATATTTTATCCTTTTGGTCTCACAAGCATCTTCTCCTTTCTGTATCAAGTATCTCAAATTCCATCAATCTCTATCAGTTTTTATAGACCTCCTCCTTTAAAAGGCATTTATCATATTAATCCCTGTCTTCATACCTAAAATTCAGAAGGCAAATGAAAAGAATTTCCATAAGATTGAGACAGTTTTTAAGAAAGTGGACACAGTAATTCTATCGAGAGCCTACCCTTAACAAAAACTTTTGTGATTCAGATAAAAAAATGAAGACGATGGACGGCCTTGCTCAGATTGTCACAAGTAGCCGGGTGATGCGTGAAGAAGGAAGGTAGAGATAATGATTTTAAGTCAGTTTCCAATTTGAGTTTCAACTGCTGGATCTTACTTGTGAAATAACTGATTTGCATGGGAAAATGTGTACTGGTTATTAAAAACCAGGAGAAAAATGCATTTGACTGGTTTCTTAACAAGAGAGCCTTCAGTATCTTCTATTTATATTTTAGACTCAGTCCATAATAGATGAATGCATGCTTTTCATAGAACAAATGACATCGCAGCTCCCCTGCTGTAGGGCTTACTCAAGACATTCCAATAGAGACATAATCCCTTTTGTGCTTCTGAAATTAAAATGAATCATATGCAAAAATAGAGCTAGCCAAGAGGGTCTATGTAACCCATTATGATTATTATGCATTATAGAACTGTACACTGCTCTCTGCAATAGGTAAATTGTGCTAAATAAAGAACAGCATTGCTCTTCTGTAATAATTACATTTTATAAAATGCCTACTTGCCAGCAAGTGGATAGAGTGAGGGGAAAAGATTTAGATTCATGTTTTCAAAAAGTTTATTTTTGAATAGAAGGCAAAGTTAACATCAGTACCCATCTATTAAAACTCAATTCAACCTGGATATTAGAAAACATGAAAAGCATAAATAAATGAGGTAGATGTTGGAAATCTGAGTAGGCCACAAAGCCATTCATTCCAATTTAGTAACCAAAATTCAAAATGCAGATGATGGAAACCTCAACAAAACAGAGAAGACTCTCCATGATTTTGAGTATTTCTATGCAGATTGGTAAAATGTCCTTATGACAAAGAAAATGTTCTATCATCACTTGAAATATATTTTTTAAATATTTAGAGTACAGTTTTATTTTCTATCAAGGCTTGCTAACTCAGAAATACAGTAAGGCCATGATAAAATCTGTTAGGAACTTGAGATTTCCAAACTAAGAAAAATCCACATGGAAACTCATTGACTTCACTATGCTCTCCCTTTAAAATAAATTAATCTTCTGGTGGAAACATTATCCACATGCCTTCTGTCTCTCCACACTCCAGCTTCCTCTTGGTCACCTGAAAAATACTGATTTAATAAAATCACATTCTATTTAAAAGCCTTGCAGCAGCTTGACCATTGAGGATGTTGTAGTGGCCATTTTACTTTTCAAAATATAATCCCAGTTTATCCTTTCACTTTTAATTCTTGCTTCCCTGAAGTTTCTCTCAATGGACATTTTCTTTATTAGCCCCTTTGTCATTGTGCTGCTAAGCTTCTCCCCCATGGGAATATTTTTGTAAAGCATTTAATTTTTTTTTAAGTTTATGTACTTATTTTGTGAGAGAGAGAGCGAGCAGGGAAGGTCAGGGAGAATGAGGGAGAGAGGGAGAGAGAGAGAGAGAGAGAGAGAGAGAGAGAGAATCCCAAGCAGGCTCTGTGCTATCAGATCAGAGCCCGACATGGGGTTCGAACTCACAAACCATGAGATCATGACCTGAGCTGAAACCAAGAGTTGGAGGCTTAACCAACTGAACCTCTCAGACACCAACACCATGGGAATTGTGGAACTGCCCCCACATTCTTAGGATCCAGCCACTCCCACTGCCGCAGAAGAGGAAAGACAACACACTTGATGCAGAGTCAACATTAGAAAGGTGAGAGATGCTGAACAAATAGAAATATGTCCTTCTAAGGGTGCTTGGGATTGTCTCTCTCCCTCTCTCTCTGCCCTTCCCCCATGTATGCTCTCTAAACAAACAAACATTAAAAACTATGTCATTCTAGAATAGACAGTGACAGTTATTTTGTCAATGAGTTTCTGAGAACTGTAGGGTATTTAAAGTCTACTCATCCATTCAACACTCAAAAGGATACAGAGAAAAAAAAAATCTGCCCTGATGCAATATCTATGTCCAAGGTCCAATGTTCAATGAAACATAGATACAGTAACTAAGATAACAAGCAAACAATGGTTTATTAGTGAGTATTGCTAAAGATGAAAAATGAAACAAAGGAATGAAAAAATGTCTAGCATAGTGGCATGCCAGGCTGAGAAGGTGACTTTTGAGAAAACAGCAGAAGACACGAGGGATTAACTCTGCTGATATGGGGATGTGAGCGTTCCACTGAGGAACAACGAGGCCCTGAGGCAGCAGTGAGCCTGGAATGTGTCAGGAACAACCAAGAAGCTAGACCAGCTTGTATAGAGACCACAAGGAATTTGTCTATAGTTCATAATTGAGGCCTGTATCACAGACATGAACACTTGAGTTAAGACTGGGATAGACTGGACCAGCATCAGTATATACTGAAACAGGAAGATGTACAAAACCAGGAAGCAGAGAATTTAGAGAAAGAGGGAAAAAATCTTTAGTCTGAATGAGGATAGATTTTCCCTATTCTAAAGATTCCCCATCTAGACTTATTTTCTTTAAGTTCTTTGAACAGTATGAAATGACTGAAAGCAAATACCAGAATTGGATTTCAGTTGACATTCATGAACACACGGACCTTCACTAGAATGCCCATTTGCCTCTAGATGCCGATATATTTTCTCTTTCAATGCACTAATTACATCTGGAGGACACTGACCACATCTTTGCTTCTGCTGCTCTGCATTTTGCAGCCCAGTCAATCCTCTGAAAATAACCTTCTACCTTAACAGCTCCACTTGAAAAGTCCCTACAAGCTGATAGCTGTATGGGAAGAACTCAGCAGGCTCCCTCCCTCATGCCAGGACCTGCTCCATAAAAAGTCAAAAGAATGAATTTCTCAGTAGAATTATGGACTTCTCTAGAGCTTTCTTTAACTGATAAGTCTTTAATTCAAGGCCCACTTGGTTTTCTTTCCTTTTTTTTTAAGATTCCTACATAAAATACAGTTGCTCAGTTCGATATAAACTTCAGACATGACTGTTCCCAGGATAGGTATGTCCGAAATATGGGGCATACTCATGCTAAAAATCACTCCGTCTCCAAATTCAAATTTAACTTGCTCCTTGTACCTAAAAAAACATTTTAGAATGGTTTTAGGTGTATAGAAAAATTGTGAATGTAGTATAGGAGTTCGCAGATATCCACACTCCATTTCCCTATCATTAATATCCCTATCATTACACTACATTGGTTACAATTAACAAACCAATATTGATATAATATCATAATGGAAGTCCACATTTCATTTGAATTTTTTTTGGTTTTGTTTTTATGATGTTCTTTTCTGTCTCTTATTATGTTCGCCCCTCATACCTCCTTGCCCTCCTTTCAGCTGTGGGAGTTTCCAAGACTTTTATTGGTTTTGATGACCTTTCTAGGATACAGTGCTTATGTAGAGTTTCATTTGCCTGTAGTTGCTCACTCCACTCATTTTCTTTCCTTATTAATCTTTTTTAACCTGGAGAGCAACATTTTTAAAGGTACCCAGGTCAGCACCTTTTCCCTTACCCCATTTGATGAGACAGTTTCATATGTTTGTAATACAATTCAATTGTTTTCGCACACTGTGCATACCATCCTGGGGCTCCCCTGACTCCCTAAATGATTTTATTTCATTTAAATACATGAAGGGTCACACTTTGTGCTATAAAATTCAATTTTTTTAAAGCATAGTGTCAATAACAACAGAAAAACCTGTGTTGGTGCAGGTACAGACACAACCCAATGAACGTTTATCAAAGATACTAAAGTAATTAAAAGCAAAAGGATAGCCTTTCACAATGGTGCTGGAATCATTCATCTATGGGACTTCAGCTCAGGTCATGATCTTATGGTTTGTGGGTTATAGCCCCACATTGGGCTGTTGCTGACAGCTCAGAGCCTGGAGATGCTTCCAAATCTGTGTTTCCCTCTCTCTCTCTCTCTCTCTCTCTCTGCCCCCTCCACGCTCATTTCTGTCTCTGTCTTTCTCTCAAAAATAAACATTGGAAAAATTTGAAAAACAAACAATCCTGCCCTTCATCAATTCAATCCACTCTCTTCCCCTCACCAAAACCTTAACAACATTTACCTTTTTACTGGTTCTAAAGTTTTGTCTTAAAAAATGTTTATTTATTTATTTTTGAGAGAAAGAGGGGGGGCACATGCATGAGCAGGGGAGAGTCAGAGAGAGGAAGAGAAAGAATCTCAATCAGGCTCCATCCATGCTGCCAGCATGGAGCCCCATGCAGCTTGAACCCAGGAACTGTGAGATCATGACCTGAGCTAAAAGTAAGAGTCAGATGCTTTACCGACTGAGCTACCAAAGCACCCCAAGTTTTGCCTTTTAAGAATACCTTATAAATGGGATCCTGCGTTTTGAACCATTGAGACATTATCATGCATCTTTTTGTTTCCTCTATGCCTTTTCCTAGCTTCATTCATTTTTATTGCATGGACACAGCATATTTTTACATCCACTTGTCTATTGAAGGACATACTGGTTGCTTCCAGGTTTTGGTAATTATGAATAAAGTTGTAAATATTCACATGGTAAGTTTTTGTATGGACATAAGACTGAAAATCAGTTGGGTAAATACCTAGAGGACTACAATTGCTGGATTGTATGGTAAGCCTGTCAATTCCTTTGGATAAATACCAAAGAGTAAGATTTCTGGATCATATGTGAATATCATGTTTAGTTTTATAAGAAACTGCCAAGCTGTCCTCAAAAGTGTCAGTGCCACTTTGCATTCTGCCAACAATGAATGAGAGTTCTTGTTGCCCCATATACTCACCAGTAATTTATATTGTCAAATTAAAAAAAAAATAACACTTTAATTATTCTAGGGGTGCCTGGGTGGTTCAGTCAGTTGAGCAGCTGACTCTTGATTTCAGCTCAGGTCATGATTCCAGGGTCATGGGATCAAGCCCCAAACTGGGCTCTGCACTGGGAGTGGAGCCTGCTTAAGATTCTCTCTCTCTCTCTCTCTCTCTCTTTTCCCTCACTGCCCTCTCCTGCATGCACTCTTACTCTTCTCTAAAATAAAATAAATAAATAACAAAACTTTAGTCATTATAATAGATATGTAGCAATATCTCATTCACATTTAAATTATTTTTCCCTAAAGACAAATTGCATCAAACATCTTTTCATATGCTTAGTGGCCATTGTACAACCTCTTTGGTGTGCATACTCAGATCCTTATCCCATTAATTTAACTGGGTTGTTCATTTTCTTACTGAGCTTTAAGAGTTCTCTGTACATGACAGATACAAGGCCTTTGCAAAATATGTGTTTTATAAATATCTAGCCTGTGCCTGGTCTTTCTATTCCCTGTACAGGAGTTTTAATTTTTAATTAAATCCAACTTATCAGTTTTTTTCCTTCACGGGCCATAATTCGGATGTTTCATCTAAAAATTATTCCCTAGAATAGATAAAATTAAAAATAATCGAAAATTTGACACTGTTTTTTATTCCAAATTCTAATTTCCCTTTGTTTATACATGTAAGAAAGTAATTGATGTTTCAATATACAGAGTCTTGTATTCTGCTTCTATGGTATGGTCACATCAATCCCAAGGGTATTTTGTTGATTCGTTAGATATTCTACACACACAATCAACTCATCTGTGAAGAAGGACTGTTTTATTCCTTACTTCCCAGTCTGTATACCTTTTATGCATTTTCCATGTTTCATTAGTATCGTTAAAATTTCGAGTATGATATATAGGTGTGAGGAAGAACATTCTTGCCTTGTCTCTTATCTTACTCAGAAGACCATCTTGTTTCTCAAGAATAAGTATCATGTTAACCATAAAGTATTTTTAGATGTTCTTTGTAAGTTTAGTAGGTTCCCCTCTGTTTACAGTTTGCTGAAGTAGTTTTGTTTTGTTTGCAGGAACGGGCATAGAATTTTGACAAATGCTGTTTCTGCATTAATTAATATGATTATATGATCTTTCTTCTTTAACCTGCTGATATAATGGGTTCTATTGATTTTTGAGTGCTGGAACAGAAAGGCACATGAAATAAATCCCACTATATTGTAGTATACACAATAATTTGTATACATTATTGGATATGATTTGCTGACTTTGTGGAGGATATTTGCCTCACCATCCATAGGAGAAATTGGCCTATAGCTATCCTTTCCTAAAATGGCTTTATCTAGTTTTGGTATTAGGGTAGGGTCGTGTTGACAATCAGAATTTGTTAGGTAGTATTCTTCTGTGGGTTTTCTTTTGTCTTTTCTTTTTTTTCTTTTTTCTTTTTTGAAGAGATTATTGGGAATTGGTGTAAATTCTTTCTAAAATGCTTTGCAGTATTTGCCAGTGGAACCATTTGGGCCTGGTGCTTTTTTTTTTTTTTTTTGAAGTTATCAGTTATAAGTTCAAAGTCTTTAATAGTTATAGACAATTCACATGACCTATTATTTCCCCTGTGTAAATTTTGGTAGTGTGTGTCTTTTATGGAATTGTTACATTTCACTTGGTAATCAAATTTGTGGTCATATATTTATTTGTTCTTAGTATCACTTTATTATTCTTCTAATAGTCATGGTATCACAGTAAAAACTCCACTTCCATTTCTGATATTGGAAATTTGAGGCTTTCAATTTTTTTTCTGAGTTAACATTGCTAGAAGATTTTCAACTTTATTGAGCTTTCCAAAAACAACAACAACAACAACAACAACAAAACAGCTTTCAGTTGTGTTGATTATCATGATAGATTTTCTGTTTTCAATGTCATTGATTAACACTTCTTTATTATTTCTATTTTTTTTTATTTAGGACTGTGTTACCCCTCTTTGTCTAGATTATTAAGATGGAAGCTTAGACTAGTGATTTTAGATCTTTCTTCTTTTCTAATACGTGCCTCCTAAGTTATGTATTTCTCTTTAAACATTGTTATTGCTGTGTCTCACAAATTTTGATGAAAGTATTTACAATTGCACTTAATTCAAAATATTTTTAAAAATTGTCTTGATATTCATTGACCAATGTATTATTAGAAGTGCATTGTTTAATAACCAAATATTTTAGCAATTTTCTAGAGATCTTTCTGCTATTGATTCCTATTTAAATTCCACAGTGGTCTGAAAATATACTTTGTGTTATTTCTGTTCTTTTAAATTCTTAATGCATATTGTGTGGCTCAGAATGTGTTTATTTTGTGAATGTTCCCTTTGATTTTATATTCAGCTGTTGTTGAATTTAGTGTTTTATAAATATCAGTTAAAATTAATGATAGGACTATTCAGATCAACTATAATTTTATAAGATGCCTATTTGATCTATCAATTACTGAAAAAGATGTTAGAAGTCTCCAACTGTAGTACTGGATTCATCTATTTCTCCTTGCAATTCTATCAGTTTTTGCCTCTTGTATTTTGACATTTTGTTCTTAGGTCTTCAATAAGAATTGCTTTGTCTTCTTGGAGAGTTGGTCTCTTCATCAATGTGTAATATTCCTCTTTGTCCCTGATTTACTTTTTTTGTTCTGAGGTCTGTTTTGTTTGAAATTCATACAACTATTAAAACATTCTTTTGATAGCTGTTAGTATGGTATATCCTTCTCCAGATTTTACCTTTTAACCTAGCTGAATTTTTGTATTTAAATCATATTTCCAAGAGACAACATATCCATTCTGAAAATCGTCATCTTTTATTTGGTGTACCTATACCATTTATATTTAAGATGATTTTTGATATAGTTGAATTAATATGTACCATGTTTGTGACTATTTTTATTCATTGTACTTGGTTTTTTCTTTCTTTTCTTTCCTTTTTTCTGCTTTTTTTTTTGGTTTTAACTGGTTATTTTATAATCCACTGTATATCTTCTCTTAACATGTCAATTATATTTCTTTAAAATATTGCAGTGGTTTCCTAGAGTTTGCAGTATCCTCGTTTATTTTGTATCCTGCTTGGTGTTCTTTGTGTTTCTTGGATCTGTGGTTTGGTGTTCAGTGTTATTTTGGAGTTTAGTGTTATAATTCTTGGCCAGTTACTTCAAATATTTCTTCTGCTCTGTTCTTTCATTTGCATTTTGTCGTATTCCAACTATGTATAAGCTGCATCTTTTGAAATTGTCCCACAGTTCTTGCACGTTCTACTCTACTCTTTTATTGTTCTTTTTTTCCCCTCTCTCTTTGAATATCAATATAGGAAACATCTACTGGCATATCTTCAAGCTCACTAATTTATTTCTGGGTCCAGTTCAGTCTATTGATGGACCCATTAAAGGCATTCTTCATTCCTATTACAGTGCTTTAATATCTTGCATTTCCTTTTGCTTTTCCATCTCCTGCTTACATTGCCCATCTCTTCTCGTATGTTATATACTCTTTCCGTTAGAGCCTTTGGCATATTAGCCATAGTTATTTTAAATTCTCTGTTGGATAATTCCAAGATATGTGTCCTATCTTAATCTGTTTCTGAAGCTGACTGGCTTTGCCTCTTTGAATTGAGTTTTATCTTGCTTTTTTATGCCTGTATTTTTTCTTAATGTCTGAATACAATGTTTCAAGTATAGGAATTATGGTAAATAGGCTTTTCATGTGAGGTTTCATGCTCAGGAGCGGGCTGTATTTAATATTTGCCATAGCTGTAGGTGCTGGGAGCTTCAAATTCTTCTAGTGTGTTTGTCTTCCCTCTTGTCTTTCAGCCTTCCAAGATCTTTTCCTTAGACAGAGTGCATATTTTGCAGCTCTTTGAGCCCTATGATGGTGACATATGGGGGAGGAATCATGCATAATCTTATGATTAAATCTTTATTGGGCCTTTGTCCTTATTTTGTGTCCTCACCATTTTTTCCAGGCTTAGGTAAGACAGGAAGCCTCGAAGGGGCTAGAGTCAGGAAAATGGCCTTGGGTAGGTGGAATAAGGCTCTGGCATGGTCTCTTCCCCTGGCAAGAAGGCCTTTATCATCTAGAAAGCTCTGGGAGTTCATTCATTTCATGATTATTGTTCTTCTCCTCTGCCTTCTAGAGTCAAGAGAAAATCTTGCTCAAATCCTTACTCTGAGAACCCAATGGGTTCCAGCCATTTCTGAAAAATTACTGTTTGTATGCTTTGCCATTTATGCTTCCACCTGCTTTGTTTCCAGATAAGATCTTGGTTGTAACTCTGGATCTATCGATTTATCTGACTCTTCAGGTTTCAGGTTTCTCAGTGGGAGTTTACCCCAGTTCTCTGATGGGCCCAAGAAAAATTATTGATTATCAGAGGTGTTTTATTTTATTTTTTTTTTCATTTTTATTTTTACTTGTCGTGTAGACCAAAGCAAAACGCCCAAGACTTTAACACCTCAGAGCAGGGAATAGAAATCCTATCCCAGTCATTTTTATACATGCACCTTAGGGCCCAACCTCTCCCAATTCAGTGGAGACAAGGGAAAAATATCTGTAGATATATACCTCCACCTATATGAGAGAAAGAAATAATGTGAGGTCACATGTGTCTTTTTTTTTTTTTTTGCAGTTATATTTATGTTCAGGTATGTTTTAGTGTTTTGATATTTTTATATCTTTTATCAGCAGATATACTCCAGCCTTTCTCCTGCTCTGTTCCGCTTCATTTTCTCATGAAGGCCCAACAGAAAGTGAGACATTGATACGATGAGAAGTAAGTGACTGCGAGTTGGAAGTGGCCTTGAGGTCATGCAGTTGAACTTCCTGTTTTTATGAAGGCATTGGGGACATGGAGAGTGGAAGCAAAATTCAACCTAGGTGGTCTCGCTTTCCAGGGGGCTTGATCCCGAGTTTTCTGAATCTCTCCCAATCCTGAGTGATAGGAGCAGGGCTACAAGGAAACTGCCAATTTATTAAGTGATATCACACAACTAATAGTAATATACAGAATTCTTATGTTTTTGTGGGTCCTAAGGGATCACCTCCTCTTAATTGAACATTATACCTTCTTAGTAATAGAGTGTTGAAAATATATGAGTAGACATTTGGACTCTGCAGGACTGTCTCCACAAAACTATGTCAGTAGTAATGTAGGTCACATTTTGATCCAAATGTTAATTGACAGTGTCCTTTAATGTGCATTTTGGGGCTCAGGTAATAGCAGTGAGAAAAACTCATTATAAGCTCGGCAAGAAGACAGTGTGCAGCACTGTGACATGTCATCTGATGTTAGAAAGGGGTTTTCACTGAATCCGTATAGCTTTGCCTGAGGATAAAACCACCCTTTCACCAGCAGGTGGGAGGAAGGCTGCAGTGGCCCACGGAAGTGCCCTCAGGCAGTGGGGTCCCTGTCACCTGCGGTATCACCCAGGCTTTGAAAAGCACTTCTTTCTCTTTTCTTTAAGGATCTAAACCTTTCTCTCTCATTTTGTCCACCAAGGGAAACTGACGAGCATTATTCTCATGTCTCCACGTTTAAAAGTGCTTCCTGTTTGACAGATTTCCTTGTTCCCAGATTAGTGGGTAGAAATGTTACCCCTTGGAAGTCTGCATCAATCAAAATCATTTAAATTTCTTTCGAAAGTTTTTGTGGCGGGTGTGAGCCTGTCAACAGTGTCTTAGCGGGTAAGTAAACACTATCATGTTTTACGTTCCACGGGCCCCCTCCAATTTCAATGAAACAAATTGGTAATTAGCTTCAAAAATGAAGAAGATAAATCAAAATGACTAACACGTGACTTTCAAAATCATTTTAAACAGCAGTTCTAATACAGCAGCGCCGTTCATTCCTGGGCAGTGGATAAAGCTTCCGAACCGCAGCGTGTGAGAAAAGTAAACAGCTGCCCGTACTAAAGAATTTTAATGGACTACTGTGAGGTTTAATTTTTTTAAATTGTGTTTATACTCATTTAATTAAACTAATTTTCTTGAGCACTCACTGTGATGGTTTGGGTTCTCCCAGAAGCTGAATCTGAGCCATCCAAGTGCAAGTCGCTTATTGGAGAGGTTATTTCCAGAAACATTGGTAGAGAATTAGTGAAGTGACACAGGGAAGGGAGAGAAGCCAATAAAGAATTCATCATCAAGCCAATTACCCATCTGGAGATTTGGAATCTTCTTACCTAAAGGCAAGAAATCTTGGGTATTTATCCGGGGACTCCCTCTGTATTGAAGGCTGCTGATTTCATCGTTGTTCTGGCTTTGCCATTCTGCAACCAGGTCGACGTTCTCCCGCCCCCAGCAAAAAGCCTCCGGCCACAGAGGCACCGGTTCAATAGGACGGTGGCTATCAAAAGTGTGGCTCCCAATCCATTGGTATCAACATCTCCTGGGAACTTGTTAAAAATGCAAATTATGCCTCTGCTCCTCTCCTTGAAAGCTGCTTCACATAATATCATGTTATCCTCTTCCAGTTGATTCCACTGTTCTCCAGATCTGCTGTGCCCTTCTCATTTCGGAGCAGCTTTTTGTTGTTTTATAAAGTGGATGCTCGGAATATTTTGAATCCTGGAACTTTGGTCTTCTGAGCTGATTATCTTCCCTGCCAAAGATCCTGCTAAAGTAGTTTGCTAGCAAAGAGTATGGGGGAAGTCAAGCTATTTTTGGTTCTTGTATAACAAACATTTGCTTGTTTGAATATGTTGAATCCACCATTATCCTTGTGTCACTGTTTGGGGACAAAATTCGAGAGCCAAAGTCTTCTGTCAAAAATTTGAAGGTAGTTTTTAACTTTTTTCCAAAGCGCACACCGTTGCTTTAGAGAAATCTAAAGTCATCTGTGGTAAAATATTTTGAAGTCTCCAGTCTTTAAAAGCAGGTATAATCTTGTATAGACTAACACAAAAAAAAGTAAAAGAAAATAAAAAGAGAGAGATCAGAGATATTACTGACTTGAGAAAGGAAAATGTCAAGGTGTGTCCTATATTCTCTGAAGAGGTGAGTGTTCAGATTATTTTTGGCAACTTTTATTCTGATATAATGTCAAATTTGCAGCAAACGTGCTAGAATAACACCTGGAACTCCCATATGTGCTTTGCTCGGATTCACCAACTGATTCCACCTTGTCCCATTGGCTTTACCGATCTCTGGCTACCTCATATTACATATATTTGTATATTACATATAAAGTTGATGCACAATGTTTTTTCTCCTTAAGTAATTTCTGCGGTATTTCTACATAACAACAGTAAGTAAAATCATAAATACTAGGGACTCCTGGGTGGCTCAGTTGGTTAAGCACCCGACTTTGGCTCAAGTCATGATCTCACGTTAGTGGGTTCAAGCCCCGCATTGGATTCTCTGCTGACAGCCAGCTCAGAGCCTGGAGCCTGCTTCAGATTCTGTGTCTCCTTCTCTCACTGACCCTGCCCTACTCATCTGTCTCTCTTTCTCTCTCTCAGAAATAAATAAAACATTAAAAAAAATTTTAATCATAAATGCTACTACTATTTTCTGGTTCAGTTGTTCCCAAACTTTGCTGAACATTAAAATCCCCTGATGGGACTTCTAAAAAATCTCTCAATGTCCAGGTTACAAATATAAGCATGACATCAGAATGTCTAGGGATGGGAGCCAGGCAAACAGTAAATAAATAAACAATCTAATTATAAACAAAAGTAACAGATCAACTACAGGTCATTCCAAAAATGTAATTAAGTCAAGATACTGGCAGTTTCCATAACACTAAAAGTGACATAAAACGGTGTGAACGGGCACTTGAATGTAACTGAGATATCACAGAAAAAATAGAGAAATTTTTAAAAATTTCAAAACCAAATAAAATTTTCCTAAAAAAGTGGTAAAAGCTTTTTTGAAAATTCAGTTCATCTTCTTTTTATTTTTCAAATGTTTATTTTTTGGGAGAGAAAGAGAGCATGAGTGGGGAGGGGCAGAGCCAGAAGGGGACAGAAGATCCAAAGTGGGCTTTGTGCTGACAGTAGCCAGCCCTCTGTAGGGCTCGAACTCACCAACCATGAGATCATAACCTGAGCTGAAGTCGGACACTCTACCTACTGAACCAATCAAGCACCCTTCTTCTTTTTAATTTACACACACTTTTGAAACACCAGTGACTCACCTGCAGTATTGCCTACCATACGTTGGTTTTGTGGAGTTGCATGTCAGGTGGATTCAACCCAAGGTCACCCCCGCCTGCAGAGGTTTTACAACTACAAATTGAGGGAAGATTCGTCTGTGAGTATGGATGGAGGAGGATAGGAGCAGTGGAGGGAGGAAGGCCAAGTGTGTGCATGTGGAAAACAGATTCAGTCCCAAGAAGAACAGAGGCATGAGCAAAGTCCACATAGATTTTGTCTAACCCAGGGGCTTAGAAACTATTTGAAGCAAGACCTAAGAGCTCTGTGCTTTAGTTCCATCTATCTAGTAAAGAAGTCACCATTCTTTAACGTTGTTGCTTTTTTTTTTTTTCCTTTCCGGATGAAGGAGGGTTATGGAAATGTAGCCTTAATATTTCTCTTGTTTTCATTTTGATTGCGTAGGCAGAGATCCTGGCTTTATTTTTCTCCATCAACTTGCAGCGCAGGGAGAAGCCTTCAATATAGGATGTGGTCAGAAGTGCCCCTTAAGATGCATAATACTTTCTGGATTCAGGACCTCCCTCAAACCCATCAGCATTTCAATTTCACCTGCTGTACCCTCAGTGTAGAGTGTACTCCAGTGACATGTTGGCAGAACAATTGGATTGTGTGGTATTATTATTTCTAGTTCCCATGTCTAACAATGGGTTTTCTCCCTTTGTTTCTTTGCCTTAGCAATTGAGAAGAATGTTTTTATTTCTTATGTAAAATAACATATAAAATACAATGCATAGTGTTTCCTCTCATCTTAATGCAACAAATATGCAGTAATACAGAAGGAAAAAACCCCACACTTTATATTGACTATAGAGAACACACAGAGGTCAGCAGGAAATAGAAGTGAGAAAAATCTAAGGGGTTTTGAAGCTTTATCTATTCATAGGGGAGGTGGCTCTTTCCATCTTGTTAGAATGCCCCTCCCTATTTTCTGTTCCATTGTATCTGGTGGGGTTAGTTAAGTTTGTTATTTGTAGGGGAAAGGAATTTATCACAAGGGTTAAAGACTTCCCTACTCATGTCCCCATTAGAGGAGATGGTGCCAGGAGGAGTGGCTACACAAATGTGCTCTTACTGCTCTGTGACAAGTGACACAGAGGCTCCTGCATCATGCTTGGAGCGAATTCAGGGCATAATCAATCCTTTCCAGCAAAAAGAACTCAGAGTTGATTGCACTGCTCAACTGAGAACACTCCTAACTTTTTACTATTCTTGTGTCCACTCAGCGGAGTCGTTAATAGGATTTTGTGATGTTTATGAGCTTTTAAAAGCAAGTGTAACACACAAAGCCGCTAGAGCCTAGAAACTAAACATCATGATCTGGGCGTGGTGGTCTCCTTCCATGGTTGCACAGATAAGGCACTGAGGTGTGGTTGAAAATATTAGATTATCTATGTATAGTGATTTTAACTTATCATGTATCTATTGGAATTCCCCAGTTTTGGAAAAGTTAAAAACTTACAGCAGAAAAGTCATAAAAACAGTAAAATGAACACCTATAATACCTTCACCTAGACTCACCAATTGTTAACATCTTGCTAACGTTTACTTGATCTTTATGTAATTTTTAAAAAAATACATTGTTATTGAACCATTTGAGAGGTTCAGTTATCAGAGTTCCAAAACCCTCAATTTTTCAGTGTTTTGTGTTTCTCAAGAACAAAGATATTTTCTTATATAATTACAATGTTAGGGTTATGCTCAGGAAACATCCATGCAATACCAGTATATAATACACAGTTATAATTCTTTTTTTTTTTTATTTTTTTTAATGTTTTTTATTTATTTCTAGGAGAGAGAGAGAGACAGCGTGAGCAGGGGAGGATCAGAGAGAGAGGGAGTCACAGACGGAAAAAGGCTCCAGGCTCTGAGCTGGCAGTCAGCACAGAGCCCGACGCGGGGCTCGAACCCACGAACCGCGGGATCATGACCTAAGCGAAAGTCGGACGCTTAACCGACTAAGCCACCCAGGCGCCCCCACAGTTATAAATCTTATCATAAAATTTTGTCTATATTTTTTAATTTTATAGTTTTAAAAATCATATGTTGCTTTTATATACCTTTTAATTTTTTTAATGTTTTATTTATTTCTGAGACAGAGAGAGAGACACAGCATGAGCAGGGGAGAGAGAGAATCTGAAACAGGCTCCAGGCTCTGAGATGGCTGTCAGCACAGAGCCCGATGTGAGGCTCGAACCCACCAACTGTGACATCATGACCTGAGCCTACTGAGCCACCCAGGCACCCTATATACCTTTTAAAACAAGAACAGTTCACTATTTTTTTTGTGTTTTGTGATGCAGACTTTTTTTAAAGTTTATTTATTTATTTTGAGAGAGAGAGAGCACAAGCAGGGAAGGGGCAGAGAGAAAGGAAGAGAGAGAATCCCAAGCGGGCTCCTCACTGTCATAGCAGAGCCTGATCTGGGGCTCCATCTTACAAACCACGAGATCATGACCTGAGCAGAAATCAAGAGTTAGTCACTTAACCAGCTGAGCCATCCAGGCACCCTGGTAGACATTTTTAAAGAGGTTAAACTAGTTGTTTTACAGAATGGCCTTTCTTTTCTTTAAAGTAAATTGTTACTCACATACCACAAAATTTGCCCTGTCGAAGGGTACAATTCAGTCACTTTTAGTATGGTCACAAAGTTGTACAACTGCCTTCACTATTTAATTTCAGAATATTTTCAGCACCTCAAAAATAAACCCCATTCATACTCAGTAGCTGTTAATTCTTCCACCCTCAGGACCTGGCAATCACTCATCTACTCTCTGAATCCATAGACCGGCCTATTCTGGACATTTCACATATATGTTAAATCATGCAATATGTAGTCTTTCATGTCTGGACTTTTTTCACTTCGCAAAATGTTTCCAGGGTTCATCCATATTGTAGCAATGGCCAGCATTTCATTCTTTTTTTTGTAACTGAATAATATTCCATTGTATAAATATAAATATACCATTTATCTATTTATCAATTGATTACACTTGAATTTCATCCATTTGTGACTATTATAAAATACAGTGCTATAACCATTCAGGCACAAATTTTGTGCAGACAGATATTTTCAATTATTTGCAGTATATATTTGGGAGTAGAATTGCCAGTTTGTACAACTCCATGTTTAACCAAGGATCTAAAAAACTGGCTTAGAAAGTGGCTTTAACCATTTTACATCCCCACAATTAATGTATGAATGCTTCAGTTTCTTCACTTTCTTACCAAAACTTGCTATTTTCTGCCATTCTGATCAGCATGTTAAGGTGATACCCATGAGATAAATTTGTTAGAGGGATAAACATTCCTCTTTTTAAAACATAAATAACTTATGGAGAGATTCTTTGAGACAGTCTATCTCATTCTTTCAGACTTCTAGTTTGCAAGTTTTAAGGAGATAAAAAGCATGTAACAGTCAAATAGCCATATAATTTAAAAAGAGAAATATGTGTATTTGGGGAATACATACTCAAAATAGTTTTATTGATGGAAGCTGGTATTCTAGAAGTCCAATTCTTATCTTCTCTATTTCTTTTAATCTTGTTTTGCTGGTGTTTCACCTTAACCCCTGGACCTCAGGATCTTGGCTCTGCACAAGGAATTCCTCAGCTCTCCTAGCACCTTTGGCTTTGAGCACACTGCAGATCCCCTCCCAGATTTTATGGAAATTAACCCTCTTTTTGCACTGGTTTACTTTCTCCTGGACTATTCATTTTTCACATTTCCTACTTGCCTTGTTCAGCTTCCCACCTGTTCCTGTCCCCCTCAACCTTACCACTTACTTCCTGTGAGTAGGTCAACACACATGCCGGGTCATCCTCTCTGCTCTTGTTCCTCAGCTCCAAGAAAAAAGCAACTCTGACCCCCAGAAAATGCTTCTTTCCTGAAATAGAACTGAATGCACTGGTCATGTTCAGCAGTTTGCGAAGTTCAATGAGAAATTTGTTTGGATCGATAATGCGGTGTTTTATCATCACATTTGATACAAATACGAAACAAATCCCATTCTTCACTAGTCCTTCATTTTGAGCAAATTGATTTATATATGTGATACTCATATATGTATTGCAATTATAATGATACATACTATGCATATATAACAGGTACATATATTATACATCTATATATCATACATACATATAGTAATTATCCTGAGGTTAATTTGAGGTCTGTTCATACTTTCCAAGCAAATGTTCAGGAAATTCCTCTCAGCATGATAATGAATGCTACAGTTCAGAAAACACAATTTAACACAGAACTAAGGTATAAGCTCTCGGGACACGCTAATGCTCCAATGCTTAGGGAAAAAAGAAAGCAAACCCATCCATTCATTTACTCATTCAAGATTTATTTAGGCCCTTTTAACTGCTAGACACTATAGTAGGCAAACATAACAAAACTAAAGGCACTCCTTGTCTTTCTAAGATACAGAATATAAATTAATGGGTGTCGTGATGGCTATGTAAATATGGCATGTGAGCACAGGGGCGGGGCCCTGGAGAGCAACTGGAGAGAGCAGGAATTCTGGTGATAATAGCCTCTTGGAGGTGGCCTTGACACTTAGTCATAAATGACAAAAAGGACATCTGGAAGTGGTTTGGGCAAGGAGGAAAAATACATACAAAATTTAAGGGGAATTTCGAGTAATTTGGAAGTAAAGTGAGAGAGGGGAATAATAAGAATGAATGCAAGAGAAAGAGATGTGAATCATATCAGGGAGGGCTTTGGGGCCAAGCCTAAATGCCTTTACATTCTATCCTAAAGGGAGTGGAGCCTTTGAGGAAGCACTTTTTCTTAGTCAGTGAGCAGTATTCAGCTGAGGAAACGTTTTGAACCCAGAAGCAGGAGCAGAGCTAGTCTTTATTTTTGTGTGGTTAAACACCTGTGCCAGATAATCTTCGACGCACCAAAGAAATAAAAGACAGAATTCCCAAATAAAAAAAAAAAAAAAAAAAAAAGGAAAATCTGCTCCCAAGTACACATTGAACAAAGAGAGAAAAACACAAGGCAAGAAAGTTTGGTGTGTTCTTCTCAAACAGCTTTTTTAAAAACTTGACATCCAAGCCCTCAGACATGCAGACCATTGTTAATTCACAGGATGGTACAGGTGAGGGTGTGGGCTTGGGTGAGATCACCTACAAGACAACTCATGTTTTCCCACAGTCATTCATGTCTGCTATTTTGAGCAGTGATTCAAATTTTTGCCCACAGCCCATAATCCCACTCCCATGTTTGATATAACTTTTATCATGCTATTATTAGTTATCATGAATAATACTGTTTCTTAGAAAGTGCCATGTTGGTAACTGTAATTGACATATTCTGATAACTTGCTTATGGTCACGTGTCTGTGGGTATGAGTGGTGAGTGGAGCCTTGCAGACCTGGCTGGATTTGACTGTGCTTCATGCACAGGAAGAATGGGCAGGGACACTGTTTGCAGAAGTCCAGGGTGTGGTGCCAAGGTAGCAATAAAATAATATTGTGATACATTTATATTTTACCTAGTGAACGGGGTCTTAACAGTTTGTTCTGGACCTATGTCTGGAATGTTTATTCTCAGGAAAAAATATGTCCAGAAATACACGTCCTTCCCCAAAATGTGGTATTGGTGTACATATCCACATGCATCTATACGCACACATTTAGTATATACGTTTGCATTTATATATATACTATGTACATGTGTACACATAGTTTATACATATCTGTATATATTGTATAAAAGTTATGAAGCAGTTCTTAGCAAAATAAGCAGGAGTCTGAAGGTAAAGATCGTAGTTGCATATGACAGCCTGAGAGCAGAAAGACTGCCTTTTGTTAGACTATAGTCCATGGTCTTTTCACTTTGTACTCTTCAAACCTTGTAGTAGATCTACCTTGAGTAACAAGTCTTATTAAAATAATATCCTAGTGAAGCGATATTTGGGGATTTTTTTACTCTTTATTTCGAGTTCCAGAAGCTATCTTTAAAAGAAACTGTTTCATCCATCTTTATATATATATATATGACCCATGTTAACATGAACAGAGTAGTGAAAACTTAGTTACTATATGTGTATCCTTGTAATAACATGCATGTACTTCTATTTTTCAGTGTGACATGCAGGTAAGGTGATGTCTTGTGTACTTATTACTGTTTTCATGAATTAAATTGCAAACATTCTCAACAATGCATTTTTCTTTCTTTAAGAATACCCCATGGTTTATAGGTGCCAAAATTGTATAATTATCACTTATTTGAAATGATGTATTTTCCCTTGTCTTGCTTCTTTTTTTTTTCTTTTGGTTTTATTGTGGTATAATTTATAACTAAAAAGTGTATGTATTTACAATGTACAATGTGATCATTTGATATATGTATACAGTGCAAAATAATACCCAGCATCAAACTAACACATGCTTTGCCTCAAGGTTGCCTTTTGTGTGTGTGTGGTGAGAATATTTATGGTCTACTCTCTTAGCAAATTTCAAATATATCATATCATTGACCTTAGTCACCAAGCTGCATATTAGATACCCTGAACTTATTCCTCTTACAACTGAATGTTCATACCCTTTGACCAATATCTCCCCATTTCCTGCATCTTCCAGCCTCTAGCAGCCACAATTCTACTTTCTGCCTCCGTGAGTTTGATTCTTTCGGATTCCACACACAGATGACATCACATAGTCATCTTTCTGTGTCTGGCTTATTTCACTTAGTATAATTTCCTGCAGTTTCTTCTATGTTGTTGCAAATGGCAAGATTTCCTTCCTTTTTCTTAATGGCTGAATAAGATTCCATTTTCTATACACCACATTTTCTTTATCCATTCATCCATCAACAGACACAAGTTTGAATCATTTAATAATGCTTTGCATACTCATCCCTTAGTAAGGCATTCTTACCTTATTCTCATTCTACTACTAAATATAGCATCCTTGCTAAAACCAGTCTTAGGCCATTTGCAACTTACTAAAGGGGAACTTCAAATTGCCTCAATTCTACCTCTTGGATTATAGCTTAATTTTTTTCTTACTTCTGCTTTTGCTTTTACTTTGTGGAACAGCTTGAGAAACCTGGACAGAGAAATACCCAGTTAGTGAAAGACACGGGTACTTCTGTAATAAAATGAGGTGATATCCTCCAGTCTGTTTCTTTACCTTATACTTCACCTCTCTGGTGTATTGAAAAGTAAGTAAATGGGGATTACAAAACATTCATTAACACTGTGTCCTCATTTGCAAATATCAGAACTCAGTAATGAATAACGGGTCCAAATATAGCCAGCAATGCTTTCCGCCTCGGGTGAGGAGTTACAGGAAGGCTTTCCTCACATTAGTTACTGTGAACTGGCAATGCAGTTGAGTTGATTCTCTGGTGATTCTGGAGGCTTCTAGATTAAAAATGAGTACTTTTTCATTTACCTCTAGTTGTCATAAAGTCTAGTAACAGTTTGTATCTTTGGTTGTGTACATTGAATTCTCTGCTCATCCTCTCCAGAACTTTGTATTTATTCTTTATGCTTACAATAACCTTGTGAGCCAGATCATGAATTTATATTTATTTTTTAATTGTTTTTCCCCCAATGATAAGTCAGTTAAGCAATTTCCCACTAATAGAGCTTGGTAATGCTAGTGCAGGGATTCAATCCCTCTCAGTCTGGAGGGTAAACTATTTTAAAACAATGAATACAGTGGTACTGTTCTTGGGTAGACTCCTTTAAGTATATTGTAGCTCCTGGGATATACTCAAATTGCAATGAGTAATTGTTAAATTTATCTGAATAAAAATTAAGTCTGGGATGTTTTATTTTGAGTTCTGAAACTTCACATTCTGTCTATCTGACAGGCTATCTGAAGTCCTATTTTCCCTTTTTGAGGCTACTAGAAGAATATAACACTTTTATATGGAATTTGTTATATTGCTTACTAAATGTTGAAAATGCACGTTTACTGGCTGGACTGAAATTATAAAGGTCTAGGGCCATGTTATATTTCTTTGTATTTTTAGAATCATCATAATAAGGGTAATTTCCCTTTGGTTCATATTTTCTTTAAGTAAACTATGTACTATTTGGTCAATAAATGATAATATAAGTTTGAATTGTGTGAGCTACATTGCTTAATTCCCATTGGGAGACAGAAGAAGTCTGGGAATAGTTCCCTAAATTCTTGCTGCTGCCTGACTTAAAGTGGTTTTAATTCCTCTTATTATCATTCCAGAGGATGATAAAGAGATGAGAATATGTGAACAGATACTTGTTACTGATAGGCATAATAGCTTCAGGAAAAGTTAATATCAATTAATCTAAAAATGCTATTAATTTAAAAACTACATGTTACATGTTAGGTTTTCTCAATGATATTTGTGCATTAAAGAAATAGACTTATGGGGCACCTGGGTGGCTCAGTCAATTAAGCGTCCGACTTCAGCTCAGGTCATGATCTTGTGGTCCATGGGTTCGAGCCCCACATCAGGTTCTGTGCTGACAGCTCAGAGCCTGGAGCCTGCTTCGGTTTCTGTGTCTCCCTCTCTCTCTGCCCCTCCGCAGTTCATGTTCTCTCTCTCCCTGTCTCTAAAATAAATAAACATTAAAAATTAAAAAAAAAAGAAATAGACGTATAGCTATAGAAACACTTGTATTAGCTCTTCTCAAGTATTATTTACAAAAAATATAAAAATTAATTCTGTTGAAATAGCTCTTGGATAACAAGAAATTTCTCAGGCATATGACAATCATGTTACAGCAAAATAGGTCTTATCGCAAACAACAATTACTTAAAGAATGAAGGAAGAAAGGGATGAATAGCAAATTTAAGGTTTGGTGATTTCCCTGGACTGCCCAGCGACTTTTTGAATGGAAGCGTAAACCATGACCAGTATTCCTTTGACATGTTCAGTGATTCCTGGATTACAGAGATACTGGGCTTTCTATCAGCTCATTTGAGATTCACTGGGAGCTCCTATAAACCCAAGAGAAATATCAGTGGAAAACAGATGCATCTAGCCAATATTAAAATACAAATGATAATTGGAAATAGAAAACTCTATATTTTCTTACTCTACAGAGAAGCATACATTCTTTCTGCAGGAGAGAACATGTTCTAGGCATGTTGGAATCTAATGTTGCAGACAGGAGGAAGCTGGGAGTCCAAGCTGGGCCTAAGGTTGGAGCTGGGAGTCCAAGCTGGGCCTGAGGTTGGAGCAAGGAGACAGGGCTTTGAAGGAGCTGGAGAGGCGGTCTCAAAGACCCGTATTGCAAAGCGCTCACTGTGAAGGGGGGATCTAGATGGAATTCAGGGCAGGGTTTCTCAGCCTTGGCACTGTTGACATTTGGGTTGGATAATTCTTAGTTGTGGATGGTTCTCCTGGGCATTTTAGGATGTTTAACAGCATCCTTGGTCTCTACATACTAGTTGTCAGTAACGCTTCCCTCCCAAGTGGTGACAAGTAAAAATATCTTCCGATATCCTCAAATATCCCCGGGGGACAAAATCAAAATCACCGCCTACATCTGTGCCAAAGTCTGCTCTGGGGGCAGGCGGTGGGTAGCGACTTGAGAGACCAGGGGAGAGGAGCTCATTCGTACAGAGTGAGAGATGGAGGCTGAAGATATACTCTGAACCAACAGAAGTCAAACCTCACCAGATACGGTTTTGAGTGTGTCGGTGGCCTCACTGGAAGACAGCTCTTAAATGAGCAATTGCATATCAGGAACATATTTCTAGCTTCATATGTTAATGAAAATGGCTAAGTGTTAAAAGTGCCGAATTTATAGGATATGCCTTCTATTGATCTAAGGAAATGTTAATAGATAGTACTTGATATTAGTGTTCCATGCACAAATTGGATTTGAATATCCTTGGTTGAACAGTACACTTGTTGATAGACTTCTCAAAGCACTTAATACGCTAATGTGCACTATGAATCTCCAACGGTGTAGCCTACTTCTCAAACTTATCCGATCACACTTTAGGAAAAATTACTATGTTATAATGGCATGGGTTAATTTTTATTGCTCTTATATCTTATCCCTGAATTATACCTTCCAGAGCAATTCCACGCACGCTGAAAAGAATACGGTGGAGAGTTGACTCAAAATCAAGTCATGTGGATTCTCTGTCCACAGTTTCTTTAATGCCACAGACTCTGTGCAGAATACCAATCAACATTTAGCTGTTTAGTTCATAATTTGTATTTGTCTTTGTTCCAACACTGGTTCCACATGCCATAGACACACTGAATGTGCCAACGAAGCTATCAAGGCAATGTAGATGTCATATAGCCACATTGCTATTATTGTTATCACCATTATTGATGTCCTGTAGGTAAACTTCTTGAGACCTGCATGCAGATGTATACACACACAGAGAGGTTGTGAAGAAAAAAAAATAACAAATGCCAAATGTTCTCAGTATCGAAAGGCATGGGATTGCACACCTGCATTCCTACTTCACAAAGAAGCAGCTCTGATTTCTCTACTTCGTGCGATCCTTTCCACATTTCCTTCCTCCTTCCCCCTAAAAAAATAAATGTTGATTCTCTCTCTCTGAATTGGTGTTCATGTATTTATAATGTATGTGAGCCCTGTGTATTTCAGCAGCAAATGTGAATCCCATCTGAAATCACGTTTGCTTATAATTTGAAAGAGTATTTCCTACAAAACTAATAAACAAATAAACAAATCAGTTTGATCTGTTGGGCAGCTGATATTGAGAAGGGAGGTGTCTCTATGAAACAAAAATTCATTTTCGGTGGGGAAGTTCTTGCGGAAGGAGCGCGTGGAGAATTTCTGTGACCTGTTTACGGCTCTGAGCCGCTTTCATGTAGCACGTTTCCCTGGCTGAGAGCTAAAAGAGAGTAGAGTGAATCTCAGTGGATCAATTAACAGAGGGACCTGTCCTTCAACAGCAGAAGATCTATTTCAGGATTTGCATATCACTGAAAAAAATTACAAAGCTGAGATAAATACAAGCCCGATAATAACTCACTGCAGACTTGGCTCCATTCCTAGATTTCCTTGGCTGTTTGTCCTAATAAAGTGTCTCCATGGCACTTAGGGCAGGAAGGTTATTAGTAGCTGTCAATCAAAGGAGGGAGTAGCATAGGCAGGAGGAGGAAGAGAAGAGAGGTGACATTCATCCTCTCTTCTTACTGATATTGGGTATAAAAGTCGTTCAGAGCACGTGGCTAAAAAGGGACAGGTCCCTCTTCATCCCCATGGAAAAAAGAAAAGCTGCCTTGGTTACCAACAATTTAATAATAAAACGAAATACATCAATCATTTTCTTTTCTACCTTATTGATGCCTGAACATCCATTAATTCTGCGGAAATGAAGGACATATGAAAGAGATCTTCATGGGAGACGCTTGACTTAATATTGTTTTCTTATGTTTTCATGCAATGCATACATATCAAGGCTTAAAATTAAAGAAGAATATTTTCACCATTATCAGGCACCTCTGGGTTTTTTGTTTTTTTTTTTTAATGTTAAAATTTGTCTTTCTGCATAACAAGTGAAAGCCCGGAGAAAAAAGAAATCGTGGACAAAACATGTTTGCTTGGTTCATTTAAATCAGATACAGCGATTTAGACTTTACCAAGTTGAAACTCAAAGCCTACCAATATAGCAATTAATTGATACTTTAAAGGTCTTTAATTTACTGTCTATATTCTTAATTAAAGAATATCTACTGCTTGAGCACATTGTCTCTCTATATGCATATTTTCATAAGTAACAGAGTCCATAGAGTGCTAATTGATATCCTGGTCTCCAGACAATACTTTACTAAATGAAATGACAATTATAACCAATTAAAATTCACTTTACATACTACTTCACCTATTTGGTATGTATTATGCATGAAGATGGAGAGTACACTGCCTCACTGCTCAGGATTTCTGTGTGTCTTGGAAATTGATGGACAGCTCCAAGATCTTCCTTTTAGTGCATTTTTTTCCTCCCTAAACCAGGGGTCACTTGGGGGCTTATCGAAACCCTATGTTTTGATGTTTCTTAGATTAAAGAGCTAATAAGAGCTGTTATTTGTCGCAGATAGAGGTTTTTTTCATATTTGCCTAACGTACATCAAGAGCACTTCTCTACAGAACTGCTCTTGTGATGAGAAAAGGTTTTATTTTTCTTAAATACACTACTGTCTTTTTACATATCCAATCCGCCAGATCCTAGCTGTGAGATATCTTGCAGAGATACTATTCATATCCATACATCAAGATAACAATTGTGAGTTTACCTGTTGCTCTTTGCATAATCAAACTTGGAATTTTCAAATTTTGCATTATTTTGCAAAGGCCCAGCTGACCTTGAACTAGTATCAAAAGGCACAGAGTTTGTGAACAGAGGACAGCGCTAGTAACATTTGCTGTTTTTTAAAAAGAGGGGATCTCCAGGGGAGCCTGGGTGGCTCACTCAGTTAAGTGTCTGACTTTAGCTCAGGACATGAGCTCTCATGGTTTGTGGGTTCAAGCCCTGCGTCGGGCTCTGTGCTGACAGCTAGCTCAGAGCCAGGAAGCCTGTCTTTGGATTCTCTGTCTCCCTCTCTCTCTGTCCCTCCTCTGTTCGCACTCTCTGTCTCTCAAAAGTAAATAAAAAACATTTTAAAAAATTTAAAAAAAGGAAAAGGGATCTCTATTGCCTGTGTTTTGTTTTTAAAATGTTTAAATCTGAAAGAATCTGAAAAAAGCCCACATTAAAAAAAAAGGAGTATAAACAGAAATTCTGGAACAAAAATAGTAATCCCCTAAATTTAAGAAAGGATTTCTAATCTTTGCATAAATATTTCATTTGAATAAGTAATCAGTTCTGTTAGAGAAGGTACATTTGATTGTGTCTCTGCCCTCTTCAATTATTATTTGTTCTATTGTGAATATATGCTGCTTTCTTACAAGAGGATAAGATCCTCTTAAAATACTTTTTAACTAAAAAATATTATGATGTGTTGAGCAATGTAGAGTCCTGCATCAGTAAGATTACCTGACATTTTTCATTCTCACGCTGAGTCCCAAATCATAATGTTTTCATAATCTTGGTTTGTACTCACCTATTTGCACAGTTCTTGCATGTGGCAAATCAATTTCCGAGCAACAAGTGTGCAATGAATTTTTCAGAAACTCCAGGTTCTATGAGGGTGAAGTTATAAGTTGCATCGATAGAAATTATTTTGCAAAAGCACAAACAATGGAAAAGCCAACACAGATGCAGCTTACTTACAGAAACATTTTCTTGATTTTGAAAGCTGAATTCCATTCTCTACAGATACGTTTGTATTTATTTGTTGGATTTTCATTTTTAATGGAAGGTGAGACTGATTATCTAAAAAAAAGAAAGAAAGGAAGGAAGGAAAGAAGGAAGGAAGAAAGGAAGAAACAAAGGGAAACACATTGAAATTTGGCTTCAGTTTGTAAAATATTTACCTTAAAAATATATCTGGATTAGTAAATATTAATTTTACTCAGAACCTTCATTAGCCTGGACTTGTACTTAGTAGGATTTACGATTAAAATGTCATTCTCATTTTAACATTTTTGTTGCAGAATATTAGATTTCAACAATTATGAAACAGGTTGCCAATTCTAGAAATAATAGGAAAAAATAACTTTTAAATAGTGCTTTCTGATCATTTTTTTTCAGTTCAAGTACAAAATAATGCCTAATATTATATACATACTTAGAATTGGATATAATATATTAAGTTACATTTTATAATCATGACTTTCCATTTTTACATATTTTCTACCCTCCCTTCTTTA
>NW_027551558.1:3631298-3706298 GCF_008692635.1 Crocuta crocuta
CCATTTTTACATATTACCCTCCCTTCTTTCTTTACTTCCTTTCTTTGTTCCCTTCTTCAGCCATAATCCATTTTCTGCTTTCAACCATATAATTTTTAAATTATCTATTGAAAACATGGATTAAAATCAATAAAATTGTTGAAAGCCATTTAGTTTTAGTCTTTTGACTAACCGTCTTACCAAAGTCACGTGAGCTTTACTACTTATTAAACCCTGTTTTATAGACTGCTGTATTTGATGACAGTAAAACATGCCCTTTTCCTAAAATGATAAATTTCTGACATTGGTCCTTACATTCGAAGTATTTGCATTTTTTCACTTTTTGATATATTAAATATCGCTAAACATTCCTTAGGTGCAAAAATAATCATATAATATGAAGATTGATTTTTCATTAAGTGTTTTGTTTTGGGTTTTTTTTTTTTTGGTTTTGTTTTGGTTTGTTTTTTTTTTTTAGAAAAGTTGTTTTGTGCAGTAAATGAAGTGCCAATGCAGACAAATGTAACCAACATTAAGCTGGCCAATAGAATTCAACAAACTGCTAAGGTCATTAATATAATTTGTTTTGGCACTGTTACATTTCCTAGTGCTACTCAGAGTAGTTTGCTGGGCACATCAATTTGTTTTCAGCTATTGTGAAATTGGATATCTTGGCTTTCATCCAAAGCACCCTCTCCATTTGCATATCTTTGTTATCATTTCAGGTTCTCAGAACATACTGTGGACTATCACACCATCTGCACCAAGATCCTCACATCCAAACACAAATTAAAAATGAAACTGTAAAATTTGCAAGGAAACAATACAGACCTTTTATCTCATTCTCCCTCTGTTCATTTTCAAAAGAGAAACTTGCTTGTAGCCAAGCATAGCAAAAAAGGCTTTTATTAATTGGACTGGCATCAAGCATGCATACATAAAATTGTTTATTTTTTCCCTATAAAGGGGTTGCCTGACATAAAAGGGTCTTTGAAGATGACATTCAGATTTTGACATTTGCATGATATTGTATAAATATCAGAGGTAGGGGACTTTTCTGACAAACCAGATGGGTCAAAGAAAAAAAAAAAAGAAAGAGAAAAAAAGGCACCGCCATAGAAAGATATTAGTCCTTTACTTAAAGGATATTAACTTCTCCTCTAAACTGGGAATTATTAGGCAAGAAAAACAAACATATGTGTTACCATCTAGAGCTTTTATTTTATTTTTTAAAAGAGAATTCTGATCCGGTGAAAATATAAAGTTGATTTTTGAGATATATTATATATTTTAACTAAGAGCATATATTGTAATTGAACTTGGCCTTCTGAGTGCTGTAGTAATTAAGTTTTGTTGCTGAACTCATTACTACTAGATGGTCTTATTTTTGATTGTAGGTTGGGCATCGGAATTTTTTTTTTTTTTTTTTTGAAGGATGGAAGAGCACTCTGGGTCCCTGTATTCATCAACATCTGGATTATGCAGGCATAGCTATTTTACTTCCCTTTGTGATTTCAGAATGCAGATGCAGGCTGGCTGTAATTTCTCATAATAGTAAAAGTGCCCCTTCCAATTCCCGTCAGTAGATTTGTGCATTTAAGAAAGAAAGAGAGAGAGAGAGAGAGAGGAAGGAAGGAAGGAAGGGCGGAAGGAAGGGAGGAAAATAAAGAAAGTCTAGGTGGCACTTAAGGCCATAGGCAAGAGGGAAGAGCAGATAGAGACAAGGAGATCTGTTGATGGCGTACTTCCATGTGGATTTCAAACACTAGCAAAAGGAATCTCCTCCATCTGAGTGTATAATAAAGCAGCACAAACTTGATTACACTCCTTGACCCTTATATCAACCACAAATCAGACACATTCAGCAAATTGTGAACAGAAGTCAGTGTACCCGTTCAGTCTTCAGCATTGACCATCCCTCCCCGGCCCCCTGCAGCCTGCACCATGGTTTTCTAATGCCTTGGCTCTCATACTCATCTCAGAATTTATTACGGACCTCCTGGAGACCCATCTGTATATTCTTTGTGAATCTTGCCTTGAATAGTAACTCTTTACCTACTTTCTAGAAGAGTCCAAAATTGAAAGAAAAACGCATGTTTTCTGGAAATGAAGAGTCAGTGCATTGGTGTGAGTTTTGTTCAGATGTGGGCTGGGTTTAGGGTCAGTCAGTGCTGGCTGCAGATGAGGAGGGTCCTGGATAACCTTTAGGAGACCCTAGCAAGTGTAAATGACTGATGATCTCAACACCTTTAAATCATCAGTTACACCATCTTCAAGGTCTGCCTCTTGCCTGAAAATCCTCTCTTCTGGATTCCCGATATAAAACTATGCATTCTTCAACTCTTGTCTTTCCCAGCAGTCTTAGGGCTCTTTTGTTGTTGACCAGATGATCTCAATTTCACTTCCAGGATACCTTCAAGAACACAGTGCCCTCCATTCCTTCCAGATTTCCATAGTTGTCCATGTCTTTTCCCCTCCCTCCCTTCTTCTCAAATTCTTCTCTCTAGAGTCCTTACGCTTTAAATAAAAGTAACAGGAAATGAGTTTAGTTGAGTGGAATCACATGGATAGTAGAGTCAGACTATTCCTGGTTCTATTTAGAATAAGTCCCTCATCACACCACCTTGTCATCTCCTTGCAGCTGGGTGCCTGTGGAGGCTCAACTCACAGCTAGACCTTGCAAACACTACTGGGGCTGGGGAACAGAGCATTACCTTCTTGGGAAGCAGGAGTCCCGATTTTCTGCTGGTATTTTGTGGAGGTAAAGTACTGCCAAACAGGCTCTATGTTGTTAGACCATCCCCTTGTCCAGAGGGAACAGACTCTTCCTGGACCATCGATTTAGTCCATGCCTGTTGGTGGTTCTGGTTAACACAGCTCCCGTGGTTTCCTGTCCAGGATATGTGGAGGGAATAAAGAAACTCAGGGAACTTGCTGCCCATTGTTCTTCAAATCTGAAGGTCTCTAAACAGTCCACCTTCCTTCTGCCTTTCAGAGGCTTCCTTTGCTGGTTTGCTGTATTATATCCAGTGTTGTAGTTATTAGAGGAAGGACTGAGGGGAAAGAGGCTACTCCACCTTGGGGAAACTTGGTATCCATTTTTTCACCATTTTTTTTTGTCCCATTATGTGAGAATGATTGCATTAATTGTATTTCTGTTAATAAACCTGTACTGATTCCCAAAAATGTGCTGGGCATCATTCATTCAGGTAAATCAAACATAATTCTGTATCTTTTGTGCATCACTAAATGCTAAAACCTTTATCTTTTCTATTTTCTTCCTCCTTGTCATTATGCTTTTTTTTTTCCTCCTATAGCCTTTAGGGCTACTTGCCTTCAGTACTATTTCCACTAGTGCTGATCAACCATTTATATTTTCACCTAAAGTCTCAACTTCCAGGCTCCTGGGTGGCTCAGCCAGTTAAACATCCAACTCTTGATTTTGGCTCAGGCCATTATCTCACTGTCGTGAGATCAAGCCCTACATCTGGCTCCATGCAGAGTGTGAAGTCTGCTTGGGATTCTCTCTCTTTCTTTCTCTGCCCCTCCCCCCTCCCTCACTAGCGCTCTCTTCAAATAAATAGACATTTTTTTCAAAATCCCAGCTTTTTTTTAAATAAAAGTTAAACAATATCTACTAATTATATTGATGATGCCAATGAAGCTTATTGACATCATGGCCACATACTACATTCTGTTACAGAAGCAACCAAAATGCTATTTTTATTAATATTGTGAATACCCAACTTCCTAGACCAACTAGACAAAGGAAACCACACTCAATAAATGTTTACTATATACCATGGACTGTATTTGTTGTTGCTGTTTTATTCTTCCAACTTACAAGGACCCTTCAATTAATAAAAAATTTTAACCTCCACCATTGGCTGCTATGATAAATAGAAGTTAATTTTGATCTCCCAGCTCTACTGAATGAGAACAGCCCCATATCATGAAGACCCTCTATGCTTTACAATTTATGTATTTGGGGCTCTATGATGTACAATAGACAGTATCTCAGGCTGAGTATAGACAGTCTGTCAAAGTATTATTTGAAGATGAAAAAGTGTAACCCAGTAGCTGATTTTCCTTGGTTTGTAAAACACTAAAACAAAGATATGAGCTTTTTTCATTCAGCAAATAAATTTTAGTACATATAAAAATAGATCTGTGTCTAGTATTTTTAATATACAGATATCTGCAAATGATTTTGTTTTTATGTAACCAATTTGGGGGAAAAAACACAAAGTATTCAAATAAGCGCAACCTGAATAGGCAATGCTGTAATTTGACAAACTTCACAATTAAAGTATGTTTTCAATGTCTGATTTTTGTGTGAGACAAGTTACCTATAAGTCAAACTCATTAAATAAGGCTTTAGAAGACATAACACTTAAAAGTCATAAAAATAAAGATGCAGTAAATATTAATACACATCTGTCCAATAACATAGCAAAATTAGTAATTCTCATAAAACAGAAACTATAGGAGGTACACAGAGGAAAAACACCTTAATCATAAAAAACAGAACTGAATGAACTAAAAACTTAAGGAAGATGCAGAACAGCGAAACATAATGAAAGCTGCACATATGAGCCTCACATATAAATTTAAACATTCCAAAATACCAGATAAAAAAATTAAAAAGTACAAGAGAAACTAACTTCAAAATAGGTTTCACTTAGCACAATATATCCAGAGTATTTTCATTTCAATATGTCATCAATTTAAAGAGTAACATAATAGTAACATATTTTATTTGTTCATATTAAGTCTTTAAAATCTGGTTGGTATTTTATACTTTCATCAGATCTCCATGTGGACACACCACATTTCAAGTACTCAACAATAACATGAACTAAGCTTCATAATCAATAAAATAAATCATATATGCATTCATACATGTAAACTCTGAATCCTGGTATTGTGGAACATACCTTCTTTTCAAGTGTCCATGGAGCATTCATTAATTAAACTATCCAATAGACCAATATGACAGTGTCAATAATGTTTGAGGAATAAAAATAATAAAATGAAATAAAAATAATAAAAATAGCATACTCTGACCACAATGCCATAAAAACAGAAATCAGTAAAAGTAACCAACACACACATGTCTCCCACACATGCACGCAGACACTTCTATCTACCCTGAAACTACACAGAAAATTAAAATTAAAGACAATTAGACTTACTATTAAAGAAATCTTAGACCAAGGGGGAAATATAAATAAAAATGGGGGATCACTAGAGAATAATAAAAACATTTCACATTGGAGTCCATGGACCTCAAGTAAGAGAGGCTTGAGTCAGTGAAAACACTGACTGTTTAGCATAATAAAAATGAGAATAAATTGAATAAGGTTCTTACTAAAAAATCTAGGAATTAGACAAAATAAAGCAAAGGAAACCAGAAGGAAATAAGAGATAATGAAGTAATTACTGAGAAATGATTGAAAACATGGGGAAATCATTGAATGAGACCAAAGGTTGTTCTTTAAAAGATCAATGAATCAGGCGAATTGCTAGCTACTTAAACCATGCAAGAGAGAAAACACAAATACACAGAATTAAAGAAATATTATGAAGGGGGAAATAAGGGGCGCCTGGGTGGTTCAGTCAGTTAAGCATTCGACTTTGGCTCAGGTCTTGACCTCACAGTTCGTGGGTTCAAGCCCCGTGTCGGGCTCTGTGCTGACAGCTAGCTCAGAGCCTGAAGCTTGTTTCAGAGTCTGTATCTCCCTCTCTCTCTGACCCTCCCCTGCTCACACTGTCTCTCTCAAAAATAAACAAAAACATTAAAAAAATTTTTTAAAGGAGTAAATAATATTTTTTAACAAATGAAATTTCAAAAAACAAAATAAAATAGCAATAAAAATAAACAAATGAAATTTCAAATACATATATATAAAAGAAGCTGTTTTGTACCCTTCTACTCAAATGAATTTGAAAACCTGGATGAAAGGGATAAGTTTCTTGGAAACTGTAATTTAACAAAACATCCCTAGGACATCTAAGTTGATCAATACTCACAGAAGGAGAAAAAAAAAAACATAAAAGCAAAACCTTTATGATAAACTGAGATGATTTCATACAGAAAGTTTACCAAACCTGTAAAGAACAGATGATGTAATATTGCTTAAAATATTCCAGAATATTGAAAAAAATGTTTATGATTTAAATGGATTGTTGACAACAAAGACTAAGCATGTTGCAAAATCTGACAAAGATCTAATAACAAAGAACAGTGCAAACCCATCTCACTTAAGCACATTAACACAGTTTATGAGCTCCTTCCCCAAAAGGCAAAAGCAAAATCAAAAGGCAACTTGGATTTAAAAAGGGTTAATACCCCTAATAAATGGAAAATCTGCTAAAATTGATAAGATAAAAGTAAACAACTCCCTGGGAAAATAATAAGCGATATGAGAAGATGAGTCAAAGGAAAAATGATGCCAATGACACTTGACCTCTGAATTCATGCTCAACTACATTTATAAGAAAAGAAACATAACTCTACAGACATGAAGGAGTCTGAAAACTTACTCCAATGGCAAGGCTGAGGGGAATGCTTATTTCTCCTACATTAACAGAGAAAATGCAAAATGGTCCCCCCAACCCTGTGGAGAATTTGGCAGTGTTTGACAATGTTAAATATACACTTACTCTGTGACTCAGCAATCCTGCTTCTAGGATTCAATCCCAAAAATACATCTACAAAAATAAAATGGAACAAATGTACAGTTTTATTAAATGTGGCATTGTTTTTATTAACAAAAGATTACCAATTCATATGTGAATCCATGGAGCTGGTTGAATAAACCGTGGGATATTTACCCATGGGAATATTATGTAGCTAAAGAAAGGAATAAAGAGATTTGGATACACTGATATGGGATGCATATACTGACTTGCAGAATATATTCTAAAGTTTAAAAAAGGCAAGAAATAGAAAATGTATATATTTCCCCACCTTCTGTGTAAGAAAGGGAAGGAAATATGTACACTGATTTTTTTATTAAAAATATTTAATTGTATATAAGGAAATGATATAATTTCCCACACTAAGCATGAGATAAACAGGCATCATATGGCTACTGATGTGATATAGTATGCAGTCCATGACACCAACTATAGGGCATTCTTCTTCCCCTATCAGAGCATATTTTTGAATTTCATTCTAATAAAGCCTTAGATCTAATTTCTAACTCACTGATATTTCTGGGCTGCAAGAACAAGTTAAAGGCTTTCTTGAAGTAGCAGGTAGCCAAATCTAGAATGTAACATATGTCTACATATGAGCTCTTCAAGCCAATATCAAGCCAACAAAAACAAATTAATAATAAGAAAGGAAGGGGGTGTTTGGGTGGCTCAGTTCGTTAAACAGCTGACTCTTGATTTGGGGTCAGGTCATGATCTTGCGGTTGGTGGGTTCGAGCTCTACATTGGGCTCTGTGATGAACGTGTGAAGCCTGCTTGGGATTCTCTCTGTCTCTGTCTCTATACCCCTCCCTCCTTCAAAATAAATAAATAAACTTAAAAATATATTGGTATTTGGGGTGCCTGGTGGCTCAGTTGCTTAAGCATTGGATCCTTGATTTCTGCTCAGATCATGGTCTCACGGGTTGGTGTGATAGAGCCCTGTATTGGGCTGTGTACTGAGAGCTCAGAGCCTGCTTGAGATTCTCTCTCTCCTTCTCTCTCTCCACTCCTCCCTACTCACTATCTCTGTCTCTCAAAATAAATAAATAAACTTAAAAAAAATAATAATAATAAGGAAGGGGATAATATTCTACATAAAAGTTATCTAAACATAACTAATGAGAGTCCACTGGTTCCACTAGAGAATGGAGCAGAAAGTACATTAGAATGATTCATTATTTTGTTAGATATGCTAGTAGCAACAACGTTATAGAATAAAATATTGTTTGTTGAGACATGGTATTGAAGTTCTGGGTTGGGGTGTTTGAAAATGGTGTGATACCTGAGATTTCCTTTCAAAGCAAACAAAAAACAAACATAGCACATATTTTTACCACTGTTAGGTGTGGTGATGGATAAATGATGGTTCTTCACCTTTTGAATATTCATTTACATGTAAAGATTTTGATAATAAGAATTAAAGAAAAATGAAAGGAAAAAGTTGTCGGAGAAACCAATATGGCAGCCATATTAAGCCACCAAACAACCAGACCACAAAGCAGTAATGGCATGGAAAAATAAGTCTGTTCTCAAGCTTGCACGTCTAGAGTAAGCTGGGACAGTTCCACAGGTTTTATCCTGGGCTTGGGCGGAAATGGCAGGAATGTACTAGATGGGACACATTCTTAGATGGAGGACAGAAGGTCTAACAGAAGCAAGCCAACACACTCAATGCTTCCTTGGCTCTGGCTCTGAATTGGGACTGCAATTCTGCAATTCTTCCCCCACATCCTCTTGGCCAACCAATATGCATGTCCAAGCCCAATCAATGTCCTAGGGCAGGTACATTTACTGCTCCCAGGGAAGTGTGGACAAAGATGGGACTGGGGGTGGGGAAAGGGAGACAACTCATTGATCAATAACCTACCACAGAGAATGAGGTTCCGAGTTTGACTTAGGGCATTCCTTTCAGCTCAAGCATAGGAGTGAAGTAGATGGTTAAATAGAGGCGTCCGGATTTCAAGGAAGAGCTTGGAAAGGAGATGGAATTTTTAATATCAATTTACTATTGCTTTCCCTGAATTGCCTCGATATTTTGGTATTAAATATTAAGAAAGCATATTGACAAGACTAATTATGGATATTTTCCAAATCTTGATTAGAAATGTGTAAAGAGGTTTATATAAAATAGCAGAATTCAGATAAAATACAAATAGATTTGCAAATAATTTTTCAAGGCTAAGTGCTTCTGCTAGATGATTTTAATCCTAGTTTATCTTTCTGATTTTCTGAAATAATGAAATGATGATCCACAAAATATTAGGGAATCTCATTCCACAAGACCTAAGGTACCACCTTGTCATAACTCCTGCTCACTTCAGGGATTCCTCTGACAACATCTGTGCAGACGGTCATCCAGACTTGCTTGTCTTCTTTTGGTGAAGGAAACTGTGTTATTTAACAAGCTGCCTCGTTTACTCTTTGGATGATTTCCAGGGCTACCAAACTTCTACTGACATTTCGGTTCTATATTTACTAGAATGATAGCCTCACCAAGCTTCCGTTCCCTCAGCTGGAAATTTCTCGCTCATTCCCTCCCCTTGTGGAGAGTGAGGGCAATTGCTCCCCCTACAGGCATTTTGAATTTCTCCAATATTCCTTGACGCCTTAAAAATTGCTGATTATGATTTCAAAATCATAGCAAAAAGGATTTTCAGGAGGCTGAGATATTATTTATCTGGGAATAAGGAAGTCATTTGCAAACTTGTCTGCAGATTGGAATCTCGTGGGTAAAATATGAAGCCAGAGCCCCACCCCTCATATCATTGGTATGTCCTCGGTATTAGGTTTTACAAATATTAGATCTGGAGTTTGCTTCTGGAATCAAAACATGTAGCTTGATGCACCTACACTATGGCTCACTTGTTCTCAAAACTTAGGGGACATCAGAGTCATACTGGGAATTTGCTAGACATTTTGCTGGCCTCAATCCTTAGCGTTTGTGATGCAGGAGGCTCCAGGTTGAGTCCCCAGATCTGCATTTCTAGAAAGCTCCCAGGTGATTTGGATGTTGTTCATTTGGAGGCCACATGTTAGAGATGCCTTTCTAATTGTACCTTTGGACTGCTATGAATGTGTTTTGTTTGTCTTTTGCTGCTTCTGCTCTCTCGTTCCTTCCATGTGTCTATGGTCGTGGTTCTCAAAACTGGGTTCTAAAGTGCTCAGAGGACTCTGCTGCAAGATGAAGTTTAAGAAGCGCCAGTCCCTGTATTCAGCCTGCTGCAACAGGACTCGACCTCACTATCCCTCCTGACATCCTCTGTTTACCGGTGATAGTTCAAATTCCTGAAAAGCAGCCGCTGAGCCAGTTTATTTTTCATACCAGCCTAGAGGTCATTGGTCACTGGTCAGTTTGGGTTGGTCCTATAACCCGTCGACGACGATAAAGGTGAAAGGTCTCCCCAGAGATTCTGAACCAAGAAGTCTGGCTGCAGGCAGCCTTAAGAAGAACTGCCACAGAGCAGGTTCCTAAAGTGGGGTCCTCAGATGGGTAGCAACAGCATCACCTGGACCCGTGATAGAAACACCAGGGGTCAAGCTGGCCCTTAGACTTCTGAATCTGTGTCTCGGTTTGGGGGAGACTGTGTGTTAACCAACCTTGTATGCAAAGCGGCTGAGATCTCTGGTGGCCAATCGCTGCTGGAGAAGAAGCTAACTCAAAGCTCCATGACCTCATCTATTACTTTATATCACCTCCAACCGCATACGCCGGGCTGGCAGCAAGACTCAGAAAATACTTAAAAATACATATATATATAAAACCTTGCCTCTAATTTGTGCTTTTCCAAATGCCGACTTTTACAAGCTCTAAGATACCCATTCCTAAAAGACATATTTGAAAAAGTAAAGTGGATCCGGCTCTGAGAGCGCAGGCCCCACATTACCACATTTCTACACTGTTGATGGCTGAAACCTTATACAAACAACCTTCCTTCGGTTTATAATTGTGGAATCCACAAGGGTCACATTGGCAATAATATACCCCGCAATGTCCGTGGCAGTGAACATCTGGTATGTAATTTTACATAAACAAATTCTACTTTGATGAAACTTAAGCCTATGAAATTTAAACAAAATGGTGTTAGGGCCGAATCCCAAAAGAAAAGGAAAGGAATCTGGGTTTCTGTTTTCCCTTTTTTGAAACCCAGGTGCACATTAAAGGCAGTGCCAGGACACACACTTGTGTAATTTGGCTCAAGTGCCGGTTTTCCTGTCTAATGACATTAGACCGACTACATCAAAATAACCACAGGCCTCAAGCAGAGTTCGGCAAGCCCCATCCTTCCAACAGGGGGGAAAAGGAAGGAACTTGCTTAGGTAGCCAGTAATGTGCTCAGCCACCCGGTAACCTTCAACTTGATATCACTGAAAACATTGAAAGAAAGCGCTGCTTTCTGCTTTGGATTGAATTACTTGCTTGGCCACTTGATTCAGGAACCTGGTTCAGGCGGTGCCTATGTCAGATGCTATAGAGAACCAGAAGCCAAAATGGAACGTTTCACCTTTTCTTTGTAAAGTAATCAGAAGAAAAAGGAGAAAATATTTTAAAAGATGGACATGACCATTCTTTCCAACGGCAACAGCATCTGATTTGTAATGATGAAGTTGTTATTAGATTCATTAAAATGTACTTTCCCCTCCTGAAATATATTCTTCTCAACATAAAATCTCCATTGAGGAATGAAATCTAAATCTTAAAATCATGAGGACTCAAACTAGTTTAGTGAACTGAAAGGAAGGCAGCAACAGTGGTAGTGATTGTACCTTTCCATATTATACCTTTAAGGACATATAGAAGTAGCTATGTTGTGCCCTCAATCAATATGCCGGCTCAACCTCTCTGAACCCAGCAAAATTCCATGAAGGCCCCTTACGGCCTCCCTTCTCTACTCTATCACTGGGCTTGGGATTCTTTAGGGACCACGAAGCTCATCTCTCTGGATCCACATGCTTTTCTTTCTGAGTGGTTTTGCCATGTGCTCCATCACTGAGACTGTCCCAGTTTCAAGGTTATTTGTGCAATCCTACAACATTTTTCATATGGATTTACTATGGACACCCACACCTTAATGCAACCAAAATAAAACTCAATGTCCTTTTCTGCCTTCTCCCCACAGACTCCACATCCTCAATGCTGTATCTTAAGCAGTAACTCCCATGATTATTCCTGGTTCCCTCCTTTCACTTCTTTTCCGTATATTATACATTCTTATAATCCATCCTACTTCAGAATTGCTGGTTGAGTCTGCCCGTCATATCAGTTCTCTAACATCCTGCCTACACTGTTGTAAGATCATATTTTTCTGCCAATATTTATTTCTTTTAATTTTTTAACATTTATTTATTTTTGAGAGAGAGAGAGAGAGAGAGAGAGAGAACACACAGGGGAGAGGCAGAGACAGAGGGAGACACAGAAATGGAAGCAGGCTCCAGGCTTTGAGCTGTCAACAAAGAGCCCAACACAGGGCTGGAACTCACGAACTATGAAATCATGACCTGAGCTGAAATCAGACGCCTAACCAGCTGGGTCACCCAGGCACCCCTGCCAATATTTCTTCATTCTAACCCATTTCCTACTGTATGTTTTCTACCTTAAAATGCATTATGCCTGAATTGTTTATCTTTCCAATTCTTCCACTGGAGTCATAATAGTTTACAGAACAGGACCTAGTAGCATTGTATATGAGGCAAAGCATTGTACTTTGTGTTTAGCTTCATCTCTAGCTAATTTATGCTCCAGCTACTTGCCCTTCTTACCATCAACAGCACCTGCCACTCCTCACCATGACTCTCTGTGCTTTCTAGACTCCATCCTACCTCCCTTCTCTGTTGGCCTACCCCTCTCTCCCTTTTCACCTGAAGCTCAGCTGGTAGCTCATATAAGTTGCCTTTCTTGACTCACCCAGACTAGAATATGTTTTTATTTATGCTAACATTTTGCACACAATATATTTTTTAACTTTATTTATTTTGAGATAGAAAGAGAGCACCAGGAAGGATGTGGTGGGGGGCAGCTCAGAGAAAGAGGGAGAGAGAGAGAATCCCAAGAAGGGTCTGCTCAGTCAGTGCAGAGCCTGAGGCTGGGCTCAGACTCACCAACTGTAAGATCATGACCTGAACCCAAACCAAGGGTCAGACGCTTAACCAGCTAAGCCACCCAGGTGCCCCTGTACACTATATTTTGAGGCTCTGTGTCACAAATAGTTCTAGTGCTTACCCATATTGAGTTTTCCCTTACCTCTTTGGACATGTGGAAGATTATACAGCTTTGCTTCCTTGCAGTTATTTGAACCATATTACCAAGAGGAGGTGAGCAGAAACAGTAAGGGTCACTTCTAGCACATAAACACAATTCATTGCTCTCTTGCTCCACTGCAGTGACCAAGGAGGTCTTGTGTTACTGATGGGGTAGCTGCAACAAGGCGGTACGTCTGTTAGTCAGGGTTCCCATGTGTCTCTAGGGAACAGAATTTCTTTGCCAACTCATAACAAACTTTAGGCTGTTTTAGTTTTAGTTTTCTCTCCCTAGATAACAAAAAGGATCAAAATGTGGGAGCTTAAAACAACACTTTATAATCCCCAGGGACTTTCTCCCAGTAGATTTATGTAGACTTTCTTACAACAAAATAGTTGCATTTCTAGAGAGCAAAAGCAGAAGCCTCCTGACGACTTTATGTGGACCCAGTGTATGGTATTGGTCAAAGCAAGACACAAGACCAGCCAATATTCTAGGGGAGGAGAAAGAGGAGGAGAAAGATGACAAGGGCTCATCATGGATATCCAGGGAAAGGAGGGATTGCTACTGGTCTTCTTTGGAGACTAACTACCACATTGGGTTAGGCCACTGGGATTTGGGGGTTATTTGTTACCACAGCAGACCTTAACCTTTGCTGGCTAGAACATTCTCCTTGTATGTTTGTCTTATAGAATAATCTGTAACTTTTTTATGGTAAAGGGAGCCGTAAAAGTCTTATCTTACCTAACTCACACCCACAGTTCCCAAAATAATGTTTAAATCGTAGTCAACAACCCACTAAAAGCCTATTGAGTAAATGAGTGAAGGTTTTGCTTACAACAACAAGACAACCAAAGCTCGAGAACAATAAATGAGGGTAGAGAGGTCAGAACATGGTGTCAGGGTAACATGGTATGATGAACGATACCATACATGTTGCCCTTTGCTTAGTACATTGCATATAACCAAGATAGACTCATATATACTATCCTTTTATCCACTCAGACTGTCTATGAGATATGAAAAAAATTGTATACCATTACAATAATTTTGCAAATCAAACACTTGAGTCACAGAAAAGTGGCAAGAACGTTCAAGATCAAATAACTGGAGAGTTGCAGATGTTAGTCCTGTGACTTGAATTCAGTCCTTTATTCATACATCACTACATTATCACTCTGGAATTTGGGAAATTGTTTGAAAGTGAAAAGAAAAGAAATGAATATGTAAGGAGAGTGCAGGTCAAGGCAAAGATTTAATGGAGGATAAACATATTCAGGGGAAGATAGCTTTCTGCTGTCAAGAAAAATGTGGATGGGTTATAGATACAATAGATAATTTAATTAGTTGAAATGGATAAGTGTGTTCAAGAAGAGTGTACAAAAATGAAAAACACTCAGTAGAAACAGTCCAGATATACAGTCTGTCTATGCACAAAAAGCAAGTGACAGAGATCACAAATCTTCTGTGCTAAATAAGCATTTACAAAAGAGCAGTATATATATTTTCAAAGAAATAATTCAGGCACATTTTTTTTTTTAAATAGGCCTTTGGTCAGAAAGCTTTCTTTCAAGCTTCACTTAGAGCTGTGTTCTCCTCCCTGGAAGATAAGTATCTTTAGCTATCCTTTCCTTCTTATTTTTTTTTAAAGTTTATTTATTTATTTTGAGAAAGGGAGAGAGAGCTTGGGAGGGGCAGAGGGTGAAAGGGAGAGGGAGAGACTCCCAAGCAGGTTTTGCACTGTCAGCACAGAGCCCAGTACGGGGCTCGAACCCACAGACTGTGAGATCATGACCTGATCTGAATCCAGGAGTCGGATGCTTAACCAACAGAGCCCCCTGGGCGCCCTTCCCTCTTATTTTCATTTTCAGGACAGTTACCCTCTGGAGCACTATCTTCCTACATCAGAGATACTCCAGTAAATGGATGTCTCTGGTAAAGCCCTAAGACGTGATATGCACCTTCATTTACCTGCTAACCCCACCCTTCTTATATGCTCCAGCTGGGACTCAGGGTGGTGTGTGGAAGAACTGGGGGTGCAAGGAGGGAATATACCTCACCTCACCCTCCCTGCTGTACTTCATCCTTTCTCAACAATGTCCCCCTTCTCATATCTCCCACCTGATACACATACCAATCTTCCACAGCAGGCAATGAATCCCCTTTCCTCCACACCAAAAATTCTGGGGCTAGGGGCACCTAGGTGGCTTAGTCGGTTAGGCGTCCGACTTTCGCTTAGGTCATGATCTCGCGGTTTGTGGNTCTGGGGCTCAAAATCTTCACTTTTAGACCATAACTGATACTGGTTATGAACTTGCACTTCACTGTACATGGTGGCTGTTTGCAGAGCTGTCCTGTTCTCAGTTCTCAAACAAAAATCAAATGTTGCAATGAATTAGGGCAGAAGTTCTGAAATATTTTGTTCTCAGGACCACTTTAAATTCTTAAAATTGCTGAGGACTCCAAGGAGCTTTTGTGCTTATGGATTATACTGTCGATATTTAAAATGTGGAAATTAAGACTTTAAAACCATTTACCAATTCAGTTAAAACCATTTACCAGTTCAGTTACTTAGTGATCCTAATGCATGTTTACATGAGGAAGAGCATTTTTAAAACAGTTATACATTTCAAAATGAAAATAATGAGGTGAATTGCATTGTTTTACATTTTTACAAATATATTTAATATCTGACTTCAGGAAGGCACCTATATTGTCTTATCTGCTTCTGCATTCAGTTCTGTTGTGATATGCAAGGTTTTGGTCAGTAGTTTATGAGGAAAATCCAGTTATTAAAAGGTGGTAGTTGTGGACCCCCTGAATGGATATCATAGATTCTCAGAGGTTCTTATATTACACTTTAAAAAATAGTGTATGTGTGTGTGTGTGTGTGTGTGTGAGAGAGAGAGAGAGAGAGAGAAAGAGAGAGAGAGAGAGATATTCAAGTATTTATAGACAATTTAGGGATTGTAGTTAAAACCTATGAAATGATGACTAAGCAATACATAACAATATACCTTTACATTTTAAGTTTTGGGATACAGTCAGCATTTTTAGTAAAGAGTGATCACTAGGAAGTGAAGAAATCAAATGAAATCTCTTGCAGTAGAAGAAATGTGGCTGTATATCGGAGATCAGATAAGACTTGGATTATCAATGGAGGAGTTTGGGACTTCCAGTGCGGGAATAACATGACAAAAATGTAGACATAAATTTAAGCAGCTCCAAACGTGGAAGAAAAACATGGCTGCCTGCTGATATCTAAAACTTCCTATGTGATCCACCATCCAATTTGCTACTCAGGTATTCAGTTGTTTACATCACAATACATTCATATAAACACTCTGTCCATTGTATTGTGAGGGAACACTGGTATCTGGGTTGTTGGGTACTTATATCCGCAATGGCAGATCTGGTTACTTCCTGCCTCTATACTCGGTTCAGGGAGGGAGGGGGCTGTGATATCTGAGAGACCACCTGCTCCTCCTGCTCAAGCTGTACAAATCTGGCAACCTGGAAGCCTTATGTGAGAGCCAATCATGAATAGATTAATTCTAAAAACTCAGCTCAACAAAGAAGTCTTAACCTTGTTACCAACCCCTCTCGAGCTCCCAAATCAAGCCTCAACCTTCCATGAGCTTTCTAACAATGGTTATTTCTATAATAAGCACATTTCAAGTATTTCTGAAATTCAATTCAAAAGGTAAGCATCCAAAGAAAAATAAAAGGCAAATTGTATCATTTATAAGTTATTTCCTTGGTGACTAGAACAATAATATGGAGATAATGTGTTCCTATCTGTCCTTAGATATGTTGAGGGCTCTCCTTGGCTGAGAAAATGTTCAGCTTACCCACTACAAGCCCAGTCTCCTGTGGCCTAGAATAAGGCAAGGTGGCTCCTGTGGGTGTCCACACCACAGAGGAACTATTTGCTCCAGAGACCATGCTGAGATTGGAGTGGAGGGCTCTTGCGGGAGGTTCCCAGTGACAGAAGAACATGGAGAGAAGTAAAGCACTTATTAATCAATCCTTCTTCCAGGTCGATAGTGGATCAGCCATGGCTTAGTCAACGTGCAGTTTGAAGAAGCCTGACCTGTTGGTTACATTCATGTGAATAATGGATATGTTTGGCAATTTACCATTAACTGCTCTTAAAACATCTTTTCACTTTACCCACAGAGTACACGTATGAAATAGACAAAACAAACATTATTTCTTAGTTCACATAGAGGACACAGAAATCTAGAGAGTATTCAGCCTTATAAAAATGACTTAACTATTTTCTAAATTCTTTCAGGGATGGTAGTTGGCTAGTACTACCCTAGAGAGAAGTTCATTCATTACAAATGATGGAATCTTTAAGACATTTAGGGCTTAATTTTCTTGCCCTATGTTTGCTAAGGGCTAGATTAGAGAAATGAATTACACAGGTTAAGGAGGATGGGAAGCTGTCTCCCTCATAGTAATACTTAAAGTTGGTATAGGAGGCCAAGCTGCAGGAACATATGATCCATCCAAACATTTGGCCAAAGGCCGCAGGCTGCTCCTTTCTCGCTCTCTACCTTTCAAACCTCTGTGCCATCATGCTATTCTCACTGAACCTGAGACAGGATTGGGCATCAAAAATGAAGCAACCTCACCCCATGTACACATTAAGCACTAAGGGAAAACTGATAGAGAGAGCTAATGATACAGGGAAATCACATAGACTTTAAAGATCCACAAAGGTCTTACTACTACAAGGGTAAAGAGCCATTTAGTGCATAGCACATGTCAGGCCTTGAGTCGAGATAAGTGTTACCAAAGAGAAGAAAACCAAAGATTCCAGTCTTTGTGAGGTCATAAGTCTTATTGTATAAAGATGAGTGAAAGAGGCATGAGTACAGCGGGGGATCAGGGGAGATCATAGGATACAATAGGACAATGTGAGCAATCATGGATGCACAATAAATATATTTTTGCAAGGATAATGGACCAATGAGCTATTTTCCACTGCTGTGGCGTCACCTAAGTAGGTTTATAGAAGCCAGATTTTTGTGTTGACAGAGAAGGGTGTATTATATGTATATGTATACTTATATATGAAAATGTTATTTATTTATATCTAAATAATTTCTATAGATATAATTAAATTATATTATAATAAATGATATCTTTGTAAATAAATGTTTTGTATATTGTGATGATTTGATGCCTTTTATAAAAATGTTCTAGCTCAGGAGAGATGGCCCTTCCTGGGGCTAACTGGTTCTTAAAGGTAGCAAAAGTTCAGCCAGGAATCATGTCTTTGATATGCAAGAAAACCAGTCCACAGCTGGACCTCCTCTATCTGGCCCATACATCTCAGAAAGCAATATTCCACTAGCAATATTCCTCTTAATCATCCCAGGTCCAGAGACCAAGGTAGCTCAGGATCATCCCTCTAGCTTAGAACTTACTGAAATTATTCAAACTAGCCAATCCTCAACTGTTTATCCTACCGTTTTGCCTTTCCCATCCCACAGAACACCAGAAAAGGCAGTGACCCGAGCTTTCCCCTCTGTCTTATCTTCTATCTCTTAACCCTTCTGGTGTTTTTCCATGTGGCCCTCCAATGAGCTGTGTCTTATGTTCTATGTTTTGTGTGTATAATAAACTTTGTTTTCCTAAGTATCTGTGCCTCTCCTTTTAGCCACATTTGACTAATCATCACATAAAAGAATAAAAAACAAGAAGGCATAAATTTCAAGTTATAAAATGAATAAGTCCTGGGGATCTAATGTACAGCATGGCAACTGAAGTTAATAATACTGTTATTGCATATTTGAAAGTTGATAAGCAAGTAGATCTTAAAAGTACTCCTCATAAGAAAAAAAATTTGTTATGAAGTGTGATTATGCATGTTAACTAGGCTTACTGTGGTGATGATTTTGCAATATATACAAATATTGAATCATTCTGTTGTACACCTGAAACTAAGGTAAAGTGTATCAATTATATATTGATAAATAAATAAAAACATACATACATACCTAAAATGTGAAAAAAAGATGATTAATCTGATATCAAGAGATGGAACATAGGATGGGTAGGCAGAAATGAGTCTGGTATTCATTCATTCATTCATTCATCTCTGAGTGGGAACTGTCTGTCTCTAAATTCTAATTTATAGCTTCCAATTGGCTCTGAGTTTGACTTTCAAGTTATCTATTATTAAAATACATCCTAAAGTTGGAATCAAAAGATTCAGAGAATCCAAGAGTCTTGGTGTTTCAGGAGGCTGCTTTTGTTTTTGGTTTTGGTTTTGGTTTTGGGTTTTTTTTGGCATTGATTTCCTGCCATCAAAGGGAATTCATGAGTCATTTACCTTAAATTCTTCATCCTGACAAACAGGGAGCCAAAATGATTTCTAAGGTCCTTCTCTGCTTCCCAAACCCTGCAGTTTTATGTTCCATGGAGGCATAAATACGTCTCAGAAAGAAGGAAAGAAAGAAAGAAAGAAAGAAAGAAAGAAAGAAAGAAAGAAAGAAAGAAAGAAAGAAGGAAGGAAGGAAGGAAGGAAGGAAGGAAGGAAAGCAAGCTAATACAAAACAGAGATGGACTTTGAATGACTTCTTTAAAGATGAATAATACTGGGGCACCTGGGTGGCTTAGTCGGTTAAGCGTCCGACTTTGCTTAGGTCATGATCTCGCGGTTCGTGGGTTCAAGCCCCGCGTCGGGCTCTGTGCTGACTGCCAGCTCAGAGCCTGGAGCCTGTTTCAGAGTCTGTCACTCCCTCTCTCTCTGACCCTCCCCTGCTCACGCTCTCTCTCTCTTTCTCTCTCTCTCTCCTAGAAATAAATTAAAACACACACACACACACACAAAAATGAATAATACTTTGCCATGGTGAAGATTGGTAAAGTGCTTTCTGGGCAAAGCATCTGCATAGATCCATTTTACACAGGGGACAGAGATACTGGAGGGAAAATGCCTTGATTGCTTGTTAAGGAAAAACCCAGGTTGAGACTTAAGTGCTAAAATTTGAACCATGAGTCACCCAGAAAGGTGAGAGAGATGAGCCAGAAGAAAGTATAGGGACATCTTTTGGTCATTACCAATGTGACTATAGCCTGGGTGGGACAGCCAGTGATATATGTAAATCTGGGTCCAAAGAGGAGAAAGAAATCATGCAGTGATTTGAATAAAAAATTTAATATAAAGAATTACAAACTGTAATAGGGAATTTGAACAGAAGTTGTCAGGCTAGAACCTACAGTCTGCTTGCCAGCTTTTGTTTTATTGGTACATAACCCCACTCATTCATTTCCATGTTGCCCTTATTTTTTTAAGTTTATTTATTTATTTTGAGAAAGACAGAAATGGTGCAAGTAGAGGAAAGGCAGAGAGAGGGAATCCCATGCGGGCTCCACACTGCCAATGCAGAGCCCAATACGGGGCTCAGATTCACAAACCAGAAGTCATGACCTGAGTCAACACCAAAAGTCAGAGGCTTAACTGACTGAGCCCCCCAGGTGCCCCATTTCCATGTTGCCTTTAAAAAAAGAGTCAGCTAACACCTTGATTAAAGTAATGAGGAATTTGTTAGTAAGAAGTAAAAGAGACCTTATAAAAGAGAACAAAGAAGCCACCATTTCTGTGGTTTAGATGGAACACTCAAGGAAGCATCCACCTCAAGGGCTGAAATACAGACCTGGTCTGAGTGGGCGTGACCATGGCTCACTCATGGGAGATAAGTTGCTATGATGTCATGCTATCAGAACTTTCCAGAATATGCCTTTTGGAACTTGCTGGAAATCTATGCTCTAGTGCACCAAGGAAAGCTGTTCATAGGGGGATGTCTTTCCAGAGGCACTCTGCTACAAAATCCACCCAAAGCAGGTCCCAGAAAAACTGCTGATGCCATGGCCTTCAGGAGCTTGACACTGGAGAAGTTTCCAGTGCTGCAAGAGTCTGAGATGGAGAAGCTCTATACACTGCAGGAACTTTATGCCGGAGAAGTTCTGGGGGCTATTGGAACCAGAGCCCAGAGAAGCTGTGTGCACTGTAGGAGATGGATGTTGGGAGAGCTGTGACAGCAAGAGCCTAGCAGGTGGGCACACTAGTACCAGGAAGCAGAACTCTCTTCTTCTGCATTGTCTCTCCAGTGACCTCTACTAATTCACAGCTTACCATTGTGCCAACTGCAATGGAATAGTACACAAAGAGCCTGGATCCATTGTCACAGAGCAGCAAACAATGATTTTGGCTAAGAGAAAATAAATTGATGACTGGAACATGATGATAGATGAGGATTGACAAGAGCCAGAAGAACAAGAAATGCAGCAGCTTGGATTCTATCCTTTGTATACAGAATGCCTTAAAGTTTGGTTCTTAAGAACCTCAATTAAAATGAAAGATACAGGGATGCCTGGGTGACTCAGTTGGTTCAGCGTCTGACTTCAGCTCAGATCATGATCTCATGGTTTGTGGGTTCGAGCTCTGCATTGGGCTCTGTGCTGACAGCTCAGAGCCTGGAGCCTGTTTCAGATTCTGTGCTTCCCTCTCTCTCTGACCCTTCCCTGCTCACACCATCTCTATCTCTCTCTCAGAAATAAATAAAAACATTAAAACATTTTTTTACTGAAAGACAAAGAGGGAGATTCTGTGAATGTATGTATGTGAGTGTGTATGTATACAAAAGACATAGATACATATATGTGTATATGTCTGTATATGTGGAACACACTTCTACATGATATTTTATAGGTTTTATAGTTGTGGACAAAAAAGAAAAAAAAAGAAATCTAAATTTTCCTTCATTCAGTGTGCATTAGAAATCGTTTTCCCCCCAGCCAACACTCTCTGGTTAGAGAAATGTGCTGGATCAATTCAACTTGACTCCAAGTCTCTGAGATGGTGTGAGGAGGGGATCCACCAACATGAGACAAGCTTTGGCTTGTGTATGAGTGTCCAAAGGAGCCAAGTATGATTGTTCTGAATAAGAAGAATGGGCCTAGAGCAATATAAACAATATAAGTATAAGTGAGTTTCTTCGTATCATAACTCTTTGGGCCCCACTCATCTATGAAAACAAGACCCAGGAGCCCTAAGTGATGATCCAACAGGTGTCAATGTTTACTTCATACCTATTATCAGACACAACATCTTGGAAAAAATAACCAAATCCTTACGTCATTCTGTTTGTGAAAGAACAGAGGAAAGGGGCAGTGGTATTAGTTCTAATATACCCCCTTGTATGTTCTTAGGATCTGATTATACAAACCACTTTTTCTATTATAAATTCTATTATGAAGAGTGCTCACTTCAGTTAATAAATGGATGGGGAAGGAAGAATCAAAAGGGGTTCTCTGAAAACCACTTAAATTGGCCTCAAGGCTCTTCCATAATACGCTGTAAATTTAAAACACCATTGAAAAAAAATTTTAACAGAAGAATGACATGATCCATTTTCTATTTAAGAACAATCACAACATCACTAGTGAAAGGATACATTGAAAGAAAACCAGTAAGGAGACAATTGTAGAGGTCCAGAAAAAGTATATTGAGGACTAGAGGCAAAATAGGGGTAGTCTCACTGGAGGAGCAAAGAGGAAAAAGAGGTAATTCTAGAGTAGCAGATACGGCTTGCTAAGTGTTAAGTCCCAGATTGAAGAACTGGGTAAATATCTGCACTGTTCACACAACTATAATGAGAGGACCAGGGGAAGACCATCAGGGCTCTTTGGGACATAAGGGTAGGAAGTGTTTGTAGTGACCAGGTGAAGTCTTCTAGTAGAGCATCTATGATAGAACCCAGAGCAAGTGAGTGAGAGAGGTCTACACCACAAACATACATACATTTAGAAAATGTTGTGGGGAACAAGTGTGACAGAGACATCTACTGATCCCCAATTTTGCAGGTGCTCCACACATTCTCTAGGCTCTCCCAGTTGGAGAGGCTCCTGCAACTATTTCTGACAAATGAGCTGTGAGTGGAAGTGATGTACGGCACTTCTATACTGAAGCATTTAATATTCAGGGCATGATCGAGGCACGTGGTGGCTGAGTTGGCTGAGCGTTTGACTTTATCTCAAGCCATGATTGCACTGCTTGTGGGTCCAAGCCCCGAATCAGGCTCTGTGCTGACACCTCAGAGCCCGGAGCCTGCTTCAGATTCTGTCTCCCTCCCTCTCTACCCGTACCCCACTCATGCTGGCTCTCTCTCCCTCTCTCAAAAAATAAATAAACATTAAAAATTTTTTAAAAACATTGAGTGCATGACATTCCAGCTCTCTTCTCTTCTACAACAGATGAGAAAGTTATAAGAGTCAAGCAACCAGGATTTCTAAAATTACTGTTTTGAAGGAAGCTGCCCTAGAGGGCCAGTTGATGCAAGAAGACTGCATCTTAGCAAGACAGATAGATGTTCACTTGTTAAGCTACTGAAAAAGTAAGGTATGTTTGTTACAACAGAAGAACCTAGCATTTCCTTACTAATACAATGGGTAAGGTTGAGATTACACAAGGAGATCATTTATTACAGGAAGATAAGAACTCAGAAGACAGAACCTCTAGGAAACACAAATACTTGAGATAGTAGTTCTTAACTCTGGATGCTCACTAGCATTATCTAAGAGATTTTTAATTTCAAAAAGTCTGGATTCCAACGCAAGAGGTTCTAGTTTACTTGATCTGCGGTGAATCCAGGCATCAACATCATTATTTTGTCAGACCTCCCCAAATGATTTCGGTGTGCAGCCACGGTTGAGAATTATTGGTTTAAGTAATGAGCAGAAGCAGAGTAATGAGGTTTTGAGGAAAAAAGGATTTCAAGGTTGGCAGAGAATCAGAAGTGTTCCCATGAAATTCAAAGGACACCAGTTTTAGTAAGAATGGAGTCACCGTTAACAAAATCAGTAAAAAAATGACCATAATTCATTATACTTTGTAATCAATAAGAGAATTTAGTAACAAGAATAGTTCAAACAGATTGATGAAGGTAGATACTCCTAGGTTGGAGAAATCCACTTTGTCATGTGCATCAATACTTAAAAATTGTGTTACTATGTGTGGAATTCCATTGTATGACTATCTCACACTTTGTTTTCTCCACCCAGCAAGATTGCCACTCTTTGCTTGGATTCTGTTTGCTTATGGAGTGGTTAAAAAATATATTTATAGGAAGGAAGCCAGAAAACTGGGGAGTTCACCTGTTTGCGCCCTTCTCTCCAGGATAAAAGCCACTCATTCTTTACTGTTCCGAGCCTGTAGGATATAAATTTATAGATTTTGTTTATCTTTTATAGACGTGTAGAGTGAGAAAGTTGTGAGAAAGTTGGAATTCAACCACTCTGGTATGAGCAGTATTGTAAGTTGTGTGTTTTTGTTTGTTTGTTTCAATTTGTTTAATGATAGAAAATACTAGAGTATTGTTACATGTTTATGGAAAAGAGAGTGGGAGGGTGTTTGAGATGTTTTAGACACAAAAGAGTGAAGTGATAATGGACTGTATTACAGAATAATTTATAAATGAAGACTGTATGTTCTACAGTCGGAATATCTGGATTTGACTTTTAATATGCCAAGAACAACTTCTTTTAAAACAGAAAAAGCTACATGGGCAGATTTAAATATGGGGAGTGATATTAACATTTTCAAGCAGCCCCTTTTCTGGTTTGTTTGGTTTTTAAAATATCTGTAGCCAAAATTAAGTGCTGAAGGGCAGGGGGTCAAGTTTGGAGTCAGAGGCTCCAACACACAATGGCTGTGTGTAAGGGCCCCCTCAATGGTAGAAAGGAGATGGAGACCATAAGAATAAGTGCAGAACCAGAATGAGAGGTCCACTGAGGTTGGATGTGAGACATTTGTGTTCATAATATGATTGGCTTCCATATTTTTGTCTCTATTTATCTCTAGTGCATTTGTTTGGTAGAGTTGCCATGACAAAGTATCACAGATTGAGGGAGGAGGGTAAGGAGTTAAACATGTATTCTCACAGGTCTGAAGGCTGGAATTCCAAAATCAAGGGCTCAGCATTGTTCATTCTTTCTGAGGGTTATGAGGGAAGGGCTTTCTCCAAGCCTCTCTTTGCAGCTTGTCTTTTTCTGTCTATTTACATTGTCTCCCCTCTATGTGCAACTGTGTCTGTGTCCAAATTTCCCATTTGTGTAAGGACACCAGTCACATTCAATTAAGGCACACCCTCATGACCTCATTTTAACTTGATTACCTCTGTAAAGACTCTATCTCTAAATCATCACGCGTTCTGAGGTATTAAGGGTTAGAACTTCAACACAGGAGCTGGGGAGGGGGGCACAATTCAATCCATACCACATAGCAAAAAGAGTTTACACTATATTTATATATTATATATATTACAGCTAAGTATTCAATTTAGAGCAAAAGGAAAAAAGTACTATGAAAGTCATATAGAGCTTGAATAAATTTTGTACATATAAGAAATATCCTGAGGGAAGTGGAGTTCCAAGCAGAAGTGGGGGAAGAGGGCGCCATGATAGTAATGGCTCACCTAAGATGCATACAGTGAGGGGTGAGTTTCTGTGGAAAATTTAAAATCAATAACAAAACAAAGTTATTAGTTGATTTGTTGCAGTTATTGTTAAGTGTTAATAACTTATGTCAGCTTTAAATGCACATTTCTCTATTTCTCATCATCAATTAGTATTGTCTCATATGTGGCTATTAACTTGGAGAACTCCTAGTCAACACAGTCCTGATTCTCAACCACGTGGAACTCGTCGCTTATATTTATTACATTCATTTTGAGAATAAGTATGTTGTGGTTTGGAGTTATTCAAACTCACTTCAGGAAGATTTCTTGCCTCCAGTTGCTTCAGTCTTACATATCCCTGCATTGAACAGTAGGATTTAAATAAACATAGGTGTAATAGCACAATACTTATAAAATGGAAATTGAGTTAATTCAATTCTGAAGTACTCTTCAAGTTTTTATTTGTGTTTGAAATCAATAATAGTGAAACAGGGTAAGAAGTGTAAGGTATAATAATTTTGTTTCATAAGTACAAATTGTAGTTTGTACACTACACAGAATGTGAATATCTTAAACTTAAAACCTCTTGTCTTAAAATTATTAATAATTTTAAAATTATTAATAATTTTAAAGCTAAAGAAAGCACCTAAATACAATAATTATTATTCATTATGACTGAAGTTTTTTCATACAGTTAAGGGGATGTTTTAAAGATTTTTTTTATGTTTTATTTATTTTTGAGAGGGAGAGATCATGAGTGGGAGAAGGGCAGAGAGAGAGAGAGAGAGGGAGATACAGAATCGGAAGGAGGCTCCAGGCTCTGAGCTGTCAGCAAAGAGGCCATCATGGGGCTCAAACTCACAAGCTGTGAAATCATGACCTGAGCTGAAGTCACAAGGTTAACTGACTGAGCCACCCGGGTGCCCTAAGAGGATGTTTTTAAAAAGGATCCCTGCAGGTATCAAAGATTCTAGGAACATCACTGTTTGAAGTCCTAAAAGGCTAATAGAGATAAGCCAAAATTTATATCTAAAATACCATAAAAGAAAATAGAATTAGTAATTTTTGAGAGAGAGAGAGACAGAGAGAGAGTACATGAACACACATGCATGAGTGGGGGAAGGGCAGAGAAAGAGAGTATCCCAAGCAGGTTCCTCACCCAGTGTGGAGGCTCACAGGGTGCTCGATCTCATCACCAAGTGTGAGATGTTGACCTGAGCCAAAATCAAGAGTTGGACATAACCATCTGAGTTACCCAGGTGCCCCACAATTAGTAATATGCACTGCGGGGAGGGGTGGAAATGAAGTGGCTAAAGTGCATTGCTTTTGGTGATGTAACTTAATGCAAAGTTCCCTCAGGGAACAATGTAAAAGTTGTAGTAGGTGAGGTAGTGTACAGAGTTGACCAAAATCTTGTAAGAAACTGGGTATCAAGTATCATGGATCCATTTGGGCCCTTTGCCTTCCAGTGAGGGTTGATGGCATCAAAACTTAGAAAAAGTATTTGAATAACTAAAATGCAATAATATAGGTAGAGCTTTCTTTTTTTTTTTTAATTTCCAGGAGAGGGAGAGAGAGAGAGACAGCGTGAGCAGGGGAGGGTCAGAGAGAGAGGGAGTCACAGACTGAAACAGGCTCCAGGCTCTGAGCTGGCAGTCGGCACAGAGCCCGACGCGGGGCTCGAACCCACGAACCGCGAGATCATGACCTAAGCGAAAGTTGGACACTTAACCGACTAAGCCACCCAGGCGCCCCTAGGTAGAGCTTTCTTAATTTTTGTCTGAGCCAAAGGCAAAAGTTGTTTCCCAAAGTGTCTCATGGGGAACACTGTTCCACAAAATGACCCTTTGAGTTAATAATCTGCAATTAAATAAGCTTGGAAAATGTGGTATTCTTTGTCACAACCTACCCTTCTTGGAGATTTGCAGAGCACATTAGCATGATAGAAGCTCACAGGCGTCTTTGGGCTAAAGGAGCTTATTGAAGTTTTAGCTCAGTGTTTTCCTTAACAACTAATTTGAGATAACCTCCACTCCCCCCCACCCCTACCCAAAATAGCATCCCTTAGAACTCATGATTTTAGAAAACAAGTGGGAAATGAAGATATTTCATATTCTTCAAGAATCGCTCCACGATGCTCTTTCCATTTTTGGTGAAGAATGACAGAGTGTCTCTGCTAATTGTTATACCATAAAGGATAGCAGACCACACGTATGCATTGTTCTCCAATTTTGTGGTAACACCAATTTTCTCCAAGGAAAGTTCCCTACTTATTTTGAAGGAGACATTTTCCTATATACAGAAGGGAATACTAAGTAAGAAGATTCATTTTCTCTCTCTTGCTCTCTTTGTGTTGGGTTTTTGTTCAGAAAAGTTTAGTTTTGGCTTATGATGAACCGAGTAAGTAAAGGAAATTTCTCAAGGAAGCTGGCCAAAAGAGAAAGAAGATATCCAGTAACACTGAAAAAAATAAAACAGAATGGTTATAAATAAGAAAAAATTCCTCTCAGCTGTACTAATATGGGGAAAGGGCTTAGAAAGAGAAGACTTTGTGCAAAATAGAAGAGTCCCTAAAATTACAGAAAGTCTGATTCAGATACCCGAATCCTTTCCTTTATATCATGAGAAAGCTCTCCATTACATACTCTTTTGATGCAATCTAGAGAAACATCACAAAGAGACATGATGGAAAGAGGATAAAATGTTCTAAAGTAGAATATTCTTTAGGGGAATTCCATGGATTGAAAGGAGTAGTCAAGCTGCCGGATGTCTGGGAATCTGGCAGAACCATGGAAATGTCACAAAGGACACAATTGGATATTGTCACATACTTTGGAACTTTGGAAGCTCAGGGAAAGAAAGTGCTATTGGGATTTTGAGGTAATCTATAACTCAACACTCTAGGTTCCAGGGGTGAGGACCAGCCTGGCTGGATGGCTGGTGTAGGTGCTGGGGGTTGAATTTGGACAGAGAAAAATGTCCTCCTGAGATTACTATGAGAGAAACTGGGAGGGTTGAGGGAAGAAGGCACTGGAAGAAAAGCAGAGATTCTGGGAAGGCCCCAGATAATTGGCATAACAAGAGGGCAAGCAGTCTGAGAAGATGAAATCTCTTTGCATTGAAATCATGCAAGCTGTGGCCATGTAGCCTCATTTCCAAATTCCACGACATTCTGGCTAATTTTAAATATCCATGAATGGCTGGAAAGACAAAAATATAATAGGGAATGGATGCAACAATTAGGAAAAGGTCTTTCAGGGATGCTTAGGTGGCTCAGTTGGTTAAACGTCTAACTTCAGCTCAGGTCCGCGATCTCACAGTTTGTGAGTTCCAGCCCTGCATTGAACCCTCTGCTGTCAGTGTACAGCCTACTTCAGATCCTCAATTTCTCTCTCTCTCTCTCACACACACACACAGAGAAAGAAAAAAGTCCTTCAAGTCAATGAATAGAAAAGGACGAATAAACAAACAAATAGCATTATTGTGTAGTTCTTTAGAACACTCATTTTAGGGATGCCTCAGTGTCTCAGTCAGTTAACTATCTGACTCTGGATCTTGGCTCAGCTCATGCTCTCAAGGTTTGTGAGCTCCAGCCTTGCAACAGGCTTTGTGCTGACAGCACAGAGCCTGCTTGGGATTCTGTCTCTCCCTTTCTCTGCCCTTCCCTCACACACTCTCTGTCTGTCTCAAAATAAATAAACTAAAAAAAAAAAAAAAAAAAACATCCATTTTACAGTCACACAACCCAAGCTCAAATTCCAGCTACACTAGCTTTCTAGCTGTATGATCTTGGGCAGTTTATTTAATCTTTGGATGTAGTTTCCATATCCATAAAATGGGAATAATAGTACCATCTGCCACTCAAGATTGTAAAACTAGATTTGAAGTGCTTAGGACAATGCCTGGCACTAAGTATCCCTTCTCTTCTGAGCAATTATTGATCACATAAAAAGTAAGAATTTGATCCAATGGAGACGCCAGCTACCGTTTTCAGAATAATACAGAAACCAAAGCTGTTCTACTTGTCTTTTATTGTGTTAAGTACACTTAGTACGAGATCTACTGTCTTAATGTTTTAAGTATATAACGCAGTGTTGTTAATTACAGGCAGTATGTAGTACCATTTGAGAACTTGCTCATGTTGCAAAACTGAATCTTCCCCTTCTCCCCAGCCCTTGGCAAATACCATTCTACTCTGTTTCTACACTGCAGTATCGTTCACGATAGCTGAGATACGGAAACAGCCTTAATGTCCATCAGCAGATGAATGGATAAAGAAAATGTGGTCTAGTACAGAATGGAATATTATTCAGTCTAAAAAAAGAAAGAGATCCTGCCATATGAGATTGCTTGGATAAACCTCAGGGGCATGAACTTTATTTAAGTGAAATAAACTAGTCATAGGAAGGATACTGAGTGATTCCACTCATACGATGTATATAAAACCAAATTGAGGGGCGCCTAGGTGGCTCGGTCAGTTGAGCATCTGGCTTTGACTCAGGTCATGATCTCACAGTTCGTGGGTTCAAGCCCTGCAATGGGCTCTGTGCTGACAGCTCAGAGCCTGGAGCCTGTCTTCAGATTCTGTGTCTCCCTCTCACTGACCCTCAGCTGCTCACTCTCCTTCTCAGAAATAAATAAAAACATTTTAAAAAATTGAAATTCAACTTGTGGGGACCTTTCAAATGTATGTAAAGGTTGTGTAGTTCAGTATTTTCTTCTTTTAAGTGACATAGAAATGAACTTTTCCTCTACTTTTTAAAACATTTTTACTTTCTACTTTTAACCTGAAAAATCAAGATGTAAAAGAAATAGTAGGAGAAAACACCTGGTTTTGACACTCTTACCCTTCTCTTTCTGTGAAAGTGAACTCAAGGAAAACACTTGGGTATTGGAATGCCAATATGAACTTAGTCATTGAGTAGTAAAGTTAATTTTCTAGTAAGTGCCATTAACACTAAGCATTTCATCCCCACAGAAGGAGAGGTGTATTCAAACTGATACATGTCGAATCCAAACATCTGAGTTATACATTTTCCTAGTAAAGCATAGCTTGCCTCTATATGGTTCCAGATGTTACATGAGTCTATCTAGGGAAAAAACACACACAAAAACAAAAACAGAAATTTTGTGTTCGGGGTGAGTAGTGTATTAACCTCTTGGGCAACTGAGATAGCTTGGTGGGAACATGCTGGGTTTTCCTAATCAAATCTGGAGCGAGGGGTACATGCTCCCATATCTTCTTCCCATCCAGAAGGTGAGTTGATAGAGTGAGTGTCCCTGAATCAATCCTAACACATCACTGGGTATTTATTCATTCAGAAAATATTGACTGACCTCCTACGATGTGCCATGCAGGGTTACAGGTCCTGGGAATAGAACCCTGGGCACTGCCGTACCCACAGGGCTTAAATTTTCATGCGGGAAGACAGACAATGCGCAGAGAAACAAGTCAGATCATTCCAGATGAGTACACATTTCATGAAGAAGTAAAGCACAGTAATGAGACACAGAATAGGCTGTCAAGACATTTTTGTGGAATGAAAAAAAGGAAAACAGTTCCTCCACAAATGTCACTTGGCAATCGCTCCAGGCGACACAGATGCCCTCTTCCTAAGGTTACTGGTGGCGAATTGTCTTCCTTGTCAATGTGCAATAAAAGTTCTTAAAGAGTCCGTCCCCTGGTCCCCATCATGTTTCACTATTCCCCACCCCCCACAAGTTTCATCATCCATGCCTGATTGGCTGTTCTGGAAAAACTCTCAGTAGAGGTGAATCTGAATAGAGATCTTTTGGTTGTTTTGTAGAATCAAAGCCCTCTCTGCAAAACCTTTAATGTTCATTTACATTCAACACACTACCACTTTGCAATCTAGGTGCTATTTTTATCTCCTTTCTTACAAATGGAAAGGTTAAGGCACAGAGAAACTTAGTAACATGCTCAAGGTCACACATACAACTAAGAGGTAAAGTCAAGATTTAAACCAAGGGAGTTTGGCTTCAGAGTGTGAGCTTTTTCCTCGAAGTCATTGTAAGTCAGGGGGCCATAATAATAAGGATTTTCCTTCCCAACCCTCTCCTCAATATGTATATGCACTTCCTAACCAAACCTCTGAGTTCATATATTTTGTTTATTTGCAAGGAGAGCGGAGAAAGCCATGATGATGGCAGTTGCATTGGACCTCCAAGGTGAGATTCTTCTTATTTGTCCTTTTGTATGTTCCTAAGATACTCCCTTTAGACAATCAGAACTGACTCAGGACTCCTAGATATCTAGCCATCCCAAGATTTCAGAAAATAGCAAGGTTTTGCCATGGGGGCTATAAAATTTTGCTACGCACAGAAAAATTATGTTGTTATTTGTCATTTCCTCCAACAAACTATAAACTGCTAGAGGGATTGGTCTATATTTTGGTTAGTGTTTTATCCTCAGCATGTAACAAAGTTCTGTATATGTAAGATTATTTACTAAGCACTTATGAAATGAACAAATGAATGAGTGATGAGATTCCAGCTTCAAACCTACATGGAACCTGACTTCTTGATTCATTTTCCCACTCCTCCAGTGGAATAGTCATTTTGTGCAGAGAGCATTGTACCATTAAGCAGTAAAATGTGGCTGCTCTCAGCCGGACCATCAATGTCAGTTACAGAGAAATTAGGAGAATGAAAATAATTGTTGCTTTGAACCCTTCACAGCTGAGGAACCTTTATTTAGATCCTCTTCTAAAATAATTATCTTTTTATAAACATGCATTTGATCTCACCCGCTCTTTCACAAGTTATTCCTGTGTTTGGTGCTCTGTTTTGACTCCAAGCTCCCTTCTGGGCCCCCATCTGTCAATAGCAAAGTGTTACAATTATGACTTCCCCTCAGTCAAATCTGCTACTTTTCTCATACTCAGTTGCTATAGCATTTCAGCCTCCCTCTAAAGATTCTTGTTTTTAATATTGCACATTTTCCTCTACTATTCATTTACTTACACCCTTTCACAGATTCTTGTTGACATGCTACTGACTTTGACACTTGACAGTTTTCTGACGCTTTCGCTAAGTAAATTGAAAATTGGGATAGTACAACAGGAATTCATCCTGTGTTGGTACAGGCTGTACTTCTATTTCCCATCATCTGAAATGTATTGCAGTCACCTCTTTCATGCAGACCTGAAGACTCATCTGCCTTTGGCATGAGTTTGCCATATTTGTTTACTACTGTCCATGGAAGAACTTTAATTGTAGACATTTGAAAGATTGGCTGAAATTGAAATTTAACAAAAATACAATAGGAAAAGATGTTTGAAAATCATTTATCTGATAAGACACTTGGATCAAGAAATATAAAAAGACTTGGCTTAACTCTACAATGAATAGACATATAACCCAATTTAAAAATGGAAAAAGATTTGAATGATTTTTCTCCCAAGAAGACATACAAATGGCACATGAAAAGATGATCATTATTTGTCACTAGGGACATATAAATCAAGTCACTATACACAATGGTCACGTTGACCAGCAAAACTAAAGTAAATATAAATATAACAACCATTGTTGTGAAGAATGTGGAGCAATTGGAACCCCCATACATTGTTAATGGAATGTAAAGTGCAGTAGCCATTTCAAAAAATAGTCCACAGTTTCTCAAAAACTTAAACAGTTACCATATGACCTGGCAACTCCATTCTTAAATACATACCCAAGAGAAATGAAAATATCTGTCCCCACATAACTGATACACTAACGTTTATAACAGCATTACTCCTAATGGCCGAAATACGGAAACAACCCAAATGTCTGTCAACCGGTAAATAGGTAAACAAAACATAGTATATCCATACAACGAAATATCACTCTTCACTTCATAGAAAGGAATGAAGTACCGATACATGCAACAACACAAATGAACCTGGAAAACACGCTAATGAAAGAAGCCACACATAAAAGGCCACGTTTTGTATGATTCCAAGCATATGAATGTAGAAAAGAGGCAAATCCATAGAGACAGAAATTAGTTTAGTGGATGCCAAAGCAGGCAGAGGGAAATGACTGGGTATGGCTATCAGATTTGTTTTTAGGGATGATGAAAAGGTTCTAAAATTAGATTATAGTGATAGTTGCCCAATGTTGTGAATGAATACACTAAAAATCACTCACTTGTACAGTATAAATAGGTGTATTTTATGTTGGGTGAGTTAGATCTCAATAAATCTGGTTTTTTAATCATAATCCAAACCCCATGGTCAAATACCTATCATTGACTCAAGGATGTCGTCTATTCATTGGAACGGGTTGGAAGGGCAAAATTATTCTCCAAAGTGGGTTATGAGTGAGTGTGAGTAAGGCTTGGTCATGATCGTTGTGGGACACAGCACTGCACTATCACATGTATATGCAGGAGAGATGTTCACCAGAGGAATATGTGTGCCTTGCATTTTCTTTTGTGAGGTTGAGAAAGTTTATTAAATAATATATTTATGTTTTTCAATGCACATATCTTAGAGAAGAACTCGGAGAACATTTTAACTGATAGTTTCCATTTAAAATAACATAAAGAGGACAAATTAATATGAGAAATGAGTTTTTCTCATTTTCTGCACCCCTTTTTTCCTGGAGGACTGTAGGGGTCTTCTTCCCTATGGGTAGGAAGTTGGTGGATTTTGTTTATATTTGTGCATTTTGACCTAATTCATTCTGTGTCTGTGATGTCAGACTTGGGGACCACCATTGAGGAGCAGAGAGGATGCCCCTCTTATGTTTTGTCAGAACTTATACCTGTAGATTTTCCTAGCAAATGTTCCCTCTAAAATAACAAGGTCTCAAGAGATAACAAAGAACAGGCACCTCATTTATAGTGTGGTATGGACTACTAAATGAGCACATGGGTTTTCTGAGTGTCTGTTTTTTTCCGTGAGCACGCGCGCATGCGCGAGCGTGTGTGTGTGTGTGTGTGTGTGTGTGTGTGTGTGTGTGTGTGTGCATGCTCATACCCCCAGAAGATTTAAGACCTCATTTCAAATTGTTAAATTGCATGGGAAGGTGATACCATATATCAAGATGTTAATTCTCTTTATAATGAAGAAATGAAACTAGTATGAAACTAGAGTATTTAATTTTAGAATCATATTTTAGTGAGAGAAACCTGGTTTCTATTGACTCGGTAGATTCTTGTCATATCTAATTTATTGTGGTGGAGTTTTGTAGAAGCAAACATATATAAATGTATAAGTTTCATGTATAATTGGGAAACATAGATAAAAATAATTTGACATTGAAATTTATACTTAAGAAATGGTGTGCTTCGCTGCAATCAATTTTTCATTATGCTGTTGAGATCAATAGCTACAAATAAGATATAAAAACTCTATTATTGATGGGGCATATGTCAGTATAAAATGTGCAGTTTTCTATAGCATTTCAGGGGTAGAAAATTATATTATACAGTTTCCAATGATATTCATATTGCTCTGTAGAGAACGCCTATTAAAATCAATGTACAGTAAGTCAACATAGGGATCTTTTATAACACCGAGAAAGGGCAGAGTGGGTAGAAAAAAGACACTACTGGTTTTTAAACATTACCTTCAATTCTATTTTGGAGGTTGGTTTGGATTGTTGAAATAATGAGGATACCTTAATTGTTTGTGGTTTTGTTTGCTTGTTTGTTTGTTTGTTTGTTTTACAATTTGAAAACTAGTCAGCTCAGTCATTACTAAATCTGATTACTTAAAAAGGCTGCATGACCTTGTGGCAATTTTTAAATGACATATGTCCCTCACACCACCACCTCCCCATAACAGAAATGCTTCACATAATTGAGGACAATGTAGCCCAACTACATGGCATGCATTTAAAAGGAGTTGGGGGAACTAATGAATGTAGAAACTCTTTGGACTCCAAAGGAATATGTTACACATAATAATGGTCATGGTACTTCCAATCCAGACCTGTGAGCACAAGCCATGTAATCCTATTCACTTAGGAAATAAATGTGATCCAAGCAATGAAGTTAATAAGGGATATTTTGGAATTAAGGAGTGGTGGACTGGGCTAAAGATATTTATTTCCTTTCAAAAATATTGATTTTTTGTTTAAATTTACATGTGATTTTTTATGAATAAAATAATAGGTCATAAAGTTATCAGATTTATTTTAAATAGCCAGATTTCTCTAAATTACTTCATTCAATCACTTCTGCTTCCATGATAATCCATTTGGCAATAATATAAATACATTTTAATCTATGACAAATTGGGTCTCTCTGCCCTATCTGAAACCACACCAGTTTTACTTTTCTTGTCATTGGAACAAGGATTGTTTAAAACAAATAACTCCACAATGAGGGCCATTTCAAAGTGGTTCATATTATATTTATAGTCAAATGATATTTGTTCATTATCTAGATGAATGTGGGACATAGTGGGGCACCTACACCTTCTTATAAAGCATAAAGGGAGATGAAATTCACCTAGAGAGATTGATATTCAGATTTTGAAGGGTATATATTTCTAATTTAAAGGATAATTTATTTCCAAGTAAAGTCATTATGAGTAAGCAGTACTTTGAAGGAACATAAGGGGGAAAATCTGACTGGGTGGGTGGCCTGAAAGTATTGTGTGCCGTGCATGTGTGTCTAAAGTAGTCATGGCTCGTAAAATTCTGTCATATGTATTAAACCACGCCCCCAAAGCCCTGGGAGATTCGAAGACTGTTTTACCAAGAAGCTTTTAATTTTATAGGGGAGCTATATTAGCCTGTTAAGGCTACCATAACAAAAGACCACAGACTGAGTGGCCTAAAAAACAACAATTTATTTTCTTTCATGTCTTCAGGCTAGAAATCTAACATTAAGGTGTCAGTGGGGTTCTTTTCTCCTAAGACCTTTCTCCTGGGCTTGCAAAGGGCTACCTTCTTACTGTGTTCCCGTAGGATCTTTTCTGTATATGGGGACATTCATGGTGTCCCTTCCTTTTCCTAAAAGGACATCAGTCCTTTTGGTTAGGACCCCTCCCTTATGACCTCATTTAGTCTTAATTACCTATTTAGAGACTTCATCTCCACATAGAATCACATGGGGGGTTAGGGCTTCGATATATGGATTTTGATAGGACATAAGTCAGTCTGTAACAGGAGCTAAGAAATGTGCACAAGCATCTTCAATATATTTAGTGTGTTTTCTAAAAATGCTATGGTAATTAGGAGACAGGAAAAGTTTCAGAATCTTCTAGAGTGTGAACATGAGTTATATCATCCCTAAAGTGAAGTGGGGACACCCTAATGACATTTATAAACTTTCCAATTCGAAACTCCCAAGAATCACTGGAAATATGATCAAAATAGATTTCACCAATCTGACAAACTGCCAGCCCTGAGAGTAGGCAGGTTTTCCTGGGTGGAGGCAGAGCGGTGAGGGCACCACCTGCTGTGGGCACCACCTGGGCAAAGCAGAAACAGACATGGCGGCCACGTTCAGAGAATGGTGAGCAGTGCAGTTCGGTGAGAACACAGAGGGCCCTCAGGGAAGCAGTGAGAATGACACCTAATTGGCAATCATACGGAGTCTTGGAAGTCATTCTGAGGATATCATACCCAAAAGTGCCAATGATAGTATTTGCAGCTTTTGAGCAGGAAGGGAATACAGTTAAAGGGATCCTCAAGGATTTTTGTCTCACAGAGGAAAGGAAACTGGACTGCAAGGTGAGTTAGGCAGAGGAGGAGACAAGGTGAACAATTGGCATCCCCCAGTGCTAACGGAGCCAATGGAAGCAGTCACAATGCAGCCACAGAACAGTCGTCCCTGCCAACCTTCAAACCTACCTTGTTTATGTTTATGATACATTTTGTTCCTTTGGGGAAAAAAAAAAAAAGAAAAGAAAGCAAGGTTTCCTGGAAGGGCAAGAAAGAAGCTCTGATTACTGAGTAGCTCTCCAATGCCACTTGTTCTACATTTATCTCATTTCATTATATAAATAAAATTTTGAGGTTCATTATGTGACTCTTATTTCATGAGACTGTTAAAGTGAGGCTGAGAAGGCCCATGCTCACCACACTAGTTGTGAGGATTTCTATACAGGTTCTCTAATCCTGCCTGCTCCAAGGAGCGAGGGTTTGGCAAAGCAGGGTACCAAAGTTCTAGTGTTCTGATACCAAGCAGTTGACATCACTGGTTAATAAAGGAAGAGCAGACCTTTTAGGAGCAAGGTGACAACGTCAGGAACAGAAGAGGTAGGAGTATGAAGACTTTACAATGTTACCGGGCATTGGAGATAGGCAGACATCCAGACAAAAGCTGACAGTACTCAGTCTTTATTGCATCACCTGGCCCCTTCACATCATCCTGCCCCTTCAAGCAGCCCAGCCTCTCTCTTATTTCACCCGTTGGCATAGTCTCGCCCCTCATATCACTCCACCCCTTCATCTAGCCTCGCTTTTTCACACAGCCTCGACCTTCTGTGTCGCCCCGTCATGTTGCATCAGGATCCCTGGCTTTCAAGTCTTGACATCTCTAACAGATGTAACAGAAGATCATGGTAGGGTATCATGTCAGGTCCTGTGGCTCCCTGCCTTAGGAGGTTACCTGAAGGTGAAGTTTAAGAACAACAGGAAATAAACTTTTCTAATTCAAATGTGTATCAAGTAAGACAATGAGAAAACAAATGATTGTGCATCTATTTTGCCTAAAAAATAGCTCATCCGGCTTCAGGAAGAGGGACACATAACTAACTCCACAGGTACCATAGGAAATAGACTTATGATATTTATTGTATCAGATAGAATCTATCGTAGATTTAAAATGCATTTATATTATGGCCAAATGGATTAAGGCTGACATAATGAGTGAAGTAATTTAGACAAAGCAGGCTATTTAAAATAAATTTGAAGATTTTAAGACTTACTGTTTTATTTATCAATAAAAATTACTTACGAATTTAACAAAAAGGAATCAAGATTTTTTAAACTTTTTAAATTGTTTAACTTTTTGTTTATTTATTCATTTATTTATTTGGAGAGAGAAAAAGCAGAAGCAGGGGAGGGGTAGAGAGAGAGAGAGAGATTCCCATGCAGGCTCCGCACTGTCAGCACAGAACCCGACAGGGGGCTGGATCTCTCAACCAACCCACCATGAGATCATTAACAAAGCCAAAATTAAGAAACAGACGCTTAACTGACTGAGCCACACAGACACCCCTACCACTTTTTAAGCTAATACCAAAATAGTCCTATTACCTTCTTGTCCTAGATTGTATTTATTTTCCAGGTGAATGGAAATACAATCCAGGGCTTGTGATCACAATGTCAGGACCTGAAATGCCATGACTGAGATAGCCACAGTGGCTTTTATGAGTCAAATTTAATTATTTGTGCTTATTTAGAACAGAGAGAGTTACTTTCTTCTGAGATGTGGTGGGTTCTTTTACACTCTTTCCTTTTTGAAAGCTTCTTAGTCCAATGAGGTTATTATTTATTGAATATATGCTTCCCAGTGTTACTGTGAATGAGGCAAATTTAAAATATGCTGTTTTAAAACTCATTCTTTAGCATATTAGTACATGCACAAATACACATCCGTATCAAATTTCTGTCTCTGGGAACGAATCCTAGTTTAAATATGTACCGTTCTATGGTATTCATAAGTTATTTGTAGGTTATTGGAAATGAAATAATATTTAAGTATGGTAATACATATGTTTGTTTACTTGAATATTCTAATATTGAAGTTTGGAGAAATTAAATCTAAAATAAAACAAAAGTATAATAGACACGACAGAAAACAGACTTGACATAGAAAGTACAACGTTGGATCTTAATGACAATAGAGAAAATGTATATATAGTATGAGTTTTCTAGGAAGTAATTTCCAAGTATGGTAGAAGCACACAAAAACAGGTGTTTCTCATGCTTCTTTAAGTCAGCCTTGGGGAAACCTTCACTTATGAGAACTGGGTCTTGTTAAAGTTGTAAGAAAGTATGTCTTTGACACTTTGTGTTTTGAGAGAAAATAAAAGTATTCATGGATTGATTTACCAAGTTAGGCTTCTTAAAGAAAAGAAATTAAAGTGATTTTCTTTTTTTTTTTTTAAGTTTTTAAGTTAACCTATTTCTTTTGAGAGAGAGAGAGAGCATGTGCGCTGGGCAATAGGCAGAGAGAGACAGAGAGAGCATCCCAAGGCTCTGCACTGATGCTGGGCTTGACCTTATAAACCATGAGATCATGACTTGAGCCAAAATCAAGAGTTAGATGCTCAACCGACGGAGCCACCTGGGCAATTTTCTTTTTACATGAAGAACAATGTTATTCAAAGTTTGAAAACAATCTACTGAAGGAAGGAAGTGGAAGTAGAAGAATCGAGTGATGATGAATCATGGATCGGCAGATAACAAGAAACAGAAGTAATTCCCATTGAATATACATCTTTGGGGATGATGTGCTATCATTCAGGTTATAAATCCACAAAAATCCAAAAAAAAACTCTGACCAAAGTGTCATTCTAAGGCAGAGTGCAATGTAAAGAAGAGAACACAGGTTCTGGAATAAGACAGTCTGAGTTTACAGCCCATCTTCTTATCATTTAGACAGTTTATACCTCCATTTTCTTATCTTTAAAATGGGGGTAACAATAGTATGGGTATTAGTATTATATTAATTAATGCTTGTTAAGCAATGAAAACATTGCTTTAGTCAGTTTTGCTATTTTGATATTAATTCATACTGCAGCATTGATGCAACATTGATGCATATATTTAAAAGCATATAGGGGCAGCTGGGTGGCTCAGTGATTTAAGTGTCCAACTTGAGCCCAGGTCATGATCTCATAGTTCCTGGGTCTGAACCCTGCATCAGACTCTGGGCTGACAGCACAAAGCCTGAAGCCTGCTTCAGATTCTGTGTCTCCCTCTCTCTCAACCCCTCCCCCCACTTGCTCTCTGTCTGTCTCTCTCAAAAAGTGAATAAACATTTAAATAAATAAAATAAAAGCATATATAATTATAATCATAAAGATTATAATTATAATTTTATATATAAATATAATCATAAATATTATAATTATAATTTTATATATAAATATAATCANTTTTAAATTAAATTAATCCAAACCATGGCATATCAATCTATATAGCTTTCATTTGTTACTTAAAAAATCCACTCTCCTTATTTGATTTTAATCTTTATTTAAAAAATAACGTATTAAATATTATTGGCCCCTTACCATGGGTATTGTGCTATGACATAGGAAGGTAGTTTCAAAAACAGCTGGACTTCACTTCTTTATATATAGGGTTAGGGATATTTGGAAAGTCAACATGGACTCTTTTAGGTCATTCACCTTTTAGAATGTAGTATATGACTTTAGCACACTAAATGATACGCTAGTGGCCTACTCCATGAAAATAAGAGAAAGTTCATAGTGATAAATGCCTACATTAAGACTACAGAAAGATATCAAATAAACAACCAGGCTTTTCACCTCAAGGGACTAGAAAAAGAAAACCAAGCTAAATGTAAAGTTAGCAGAAGGAAGGAAATAACACAGATGCGATTGGAAATAAATCAAAAAGAGGCCAGAAAAACAATAGAAAAGACACAAACCCTGACAATTGTTTTTTTTTGATAGATAAACAGAATTGATAAACTGTTAGCTATACTAACATAAAAAGACAGAAGACTCAAATAAGTAAAATCAGAAATGAGAGAGAAGACATTGTGACTGATACTACAGAAATACTGAGAACTACAAGACATTACTATGATCGGCCATACACCAAGAAATTGGATAACCTGGAAGAAATGGATACATTCCTAGAAAGGTACAACCTACCAAGACTGAATCATGAAGAAATAGAAAATCTGGACAGACCTCTAATGAGCAAGGAGATTGACTCGATAATCAAAATCTCTTAACAAAGAAAAACCCAGCATGTTAATGGCTTTACTGGTAAATTCTACCATTATTTAAAGAATTAATGCCAATCCTTCTCAGACTCTTCCAAAACAAAAAAGAAAGAAAGAAAAGGGAACACTTCCAAACTTATTTTCTGAGATTAACAAATTTAAGAAATCATTTACCTTTCATGATAAAATCTCTCAACAAACTAGATGTACAAAAATGTACCTCAACCTAATATAGAACATATATGACAATTCTACAGGTAACGTCATACCCAACAGTTAGACCAGGAACAAGACAAGGATGGCCAATATCACCACTTTTACTCAACATAGTACTACAAGTCCTATCTAGAGCAGTTAGTCAAGACAAAAATAAGGCATCCAAATTATAAAACAAGAAGTAAAATAGTCTCTTTTTTTTACAGATGACATGCTCTTACATGTAAAAAAAACCTGAAAACTTCACTAAAACACTATTGGAACTAATCAACAAATGCAGACAATTTTGCAGGTTACAAAATCAATGTACTAAAATCAGCTGTGTTTCTATATACTTGCAACAACCTATCACAAAGAAAAACTACAAAAACAATCCCCTTTACCATAACATCACAAAGAATAAAATACATAGGTATAAATTTAAGTAAGGAGATCAAAGACCTGTACACTGTAAACTACAGCACACTGATGAAAGAAATTGAGGAAGACACAAATAAATGGAAAGATATCTCATGTTTGTGAACGGGAAGAATTAATTTTGCTAACATGTCCATATTGCCCAAAGTAATCTACAGCTTCAAAGCAATCTCTATCCAAATTCCATTATATTTTCTCAAAGAAATGGAAAAGCAACCCCAAAATTCGTGAAACAATCCTAAAAGCCAAAGCATCTTCGGAAAGCAGAACAAAGCTGATGGTATCACACATTCTGATTTTAAACTATAACTCCCAAGCTATGATAATGAAAATAGTATGATAGTGGCATAAAAAGACACAGACCAATGGAATATAATAGAGAGGCTAGACATAAACCATTACATATATACACATGCAAAAGAATGAAACTGGACCCCTATCTTACACCATTTACAAAAATTAACTTACAATGAATTAAAGACTTATATGTAGGGGCGCCTGAGTGGCTCAGTCTGTTAAGCATCTGACTCTTGGTTTTATCTCAGATCATGAGATAATGGTTGTGAGACAGAGCCCCACATCAGGCACTTTTCTGACAGTGAAGAGCCTGCTTGGGTTTATTTTTCTCCTTCTCTCTCTGCCCCCCCCCCCCGCTCATGCACTCACTCTCTCTCTCTCAAAATAAATAAATACACTTTAAAAAATAAAGAAATAAAGAACTGAAACCTTAAAACTTCTAGAAGAAAACAGGGCAAAGTATCCATAGCATTGATCTTGCAATGATTTTTTTTTTGGTGTGCTGTGACACCATAAGCATAGACAACAAAGTAGAAACAAAAAAAAAAAAAATAGGGCTTCATCAAACTACAAAAACTTCTGCACAGCAAAGGAAGCAATCAACACTGTGAAAAGGCAATATATGGAATAGTAGAAAATATTTGCAAACCATACATATGATAAAGGTTTAATATACAAAATATATAAGAAACTTGTATATCCCAATGGCAAGAAGACAAACAACACAATTTAAAAATAGTCCGGGGACGCCTAGGTGGTTCAGTCAGTTAAGCATCCATCTTTGGCTCAGGTCATGATCTCTCAGTTTGCAGGTTCAAGCCTTGCGTCAGGCTATTTGCTGACAGCTCAGAGCCTGGAGCCTGCTTCAGATTCTGTGTCTGCCTCTCTCTCTTCCCCTACCCCACTCATGCTCTGTCTCTCTCTGAAAAACAAATAAACCTTAAAAATTTTAGAATAAAAATGGTCCAAAATCCTGAATAGACATTAACTTGTACAAAAAAAGATATACAAATGACCAATAGGTATAGGAAGTTGTCAGGGAAATGCAAGACAACACCGTAATGAGATATTACTAAAATGGCTTTCATAGAAGACAACAGATAACAAGTGTTGGCAAAATATTATAGAAAATGGAATCTTTGTACACACTGTTGGTGGGAACGTAAACTGCAACAGCCAATATGGAAAACAGTATGGAATGCCCCCACCCAAAATACAAAATAGACCTATCGTATGATACAGCATTCCACTTCTGGCTAAATATCCAAAGGAAGCAAAATCAGTATCTCAAAGATAATCTACATCCCCATGTTCATCACAGCATTATTTATAATAGCCAAGATAAAGGACAACTGAAGTGTCCATTGATGTTTGAATGGATAAAGAATGTGTGTGTGTGTGTGTGTGTGTGTGTGTGTGTTATTCAGCTATGGAGATGAGGGAAATCCTGCCATTTGCTATAACATGGATGAATCTTGAAGATATTAAGCCAAGTGAAAATACTCAGATAAAGAAAGACAGATATTATATCTCACTCAGACATGGAATCTTTAAAAAAGTCAAATTCTGGGGCACCTGGGTGGCTCAGTCGGTTAAGTGTCCAACTTTGGCTCAGGTCATGATCTCAGGGCTCGTGGGTTCGAGCCCCGCATCGGGCTCTGTGCTGACAGCTCAGAGCCCGGAGCCTGTTTCAGATTCTGTGTCTCCCTCTCTCTGACCCTCCCCTGCTCACACTGTCTCTCTCTCCAGAAACAAATAAAAAAAACATTAAAAAAATAAAAAATAATCAAATTCATAGAAACAGAATAGAATAATGATTACTCTGGGTTTTGGGAGATGCTGGGCAAAGGGTACAGAAATTCAGTTATAACAAAATAAGCTGTGGGGACCTAGTGTGCACCATGGTGACTGTAACTAATAATAAAGTGTTACGTATTTGAAATTTGCTAAGACAGTAGACTTTAAGGGTTCTCACCAAAAATGAACAAAGAAACAAAAAAGTTAACTGTGTGAGTTGATAGATATGTTAATTAACCTGACTGTGGTAATCATTTCACAAAATATGTGTGTAAATTGTCATATTTTATACCTTAAATATATACAATTTTATCAGTTATGCCTCAGTAAAGCTGAAAAATCTCCACCAAATTAAGGACCACCTGAAAAATAATTTAATACAATAATTTTTTTTAAGTACAAGAAATAGTTGAAGCCTAGAGAACTACAAAGCCTTGAAAATAAGTATTTTATTATTTTCCCCTTTTCGTCTACAACCTACTAGTCCCAATTAAAGAAGGAACTAAATAAGAGACAATAATCGCTGCCATTGTCTTACCACAAAGTAGAAGGACATCTACAAAATGACTCTTGACTGTTCGGTTTTCTAATCTGTTCTGTGCCTAGCTCATCAATCATAGGACCCCAGACTTTTTTAGATGAAAGAGACTAGAGAGATTGCCTCATACATTTTTTTCTCTCCTCCAGCAATTTGTGAGGACAACATCAGCTTCCTCATATTTGTAGTTAACATTCTAAACGAGACACTGGTGGACCAAACCTGTCCTATGATATTAGTTTTGCTATATGCAAATTACAAACAGCATGCCATAGATTTAATAGCTGAGATTTTCTAACATTATGGAATATTTACGTGGACTATAGATTTAATATATTTCATTAAGAGTAACTTTGAACAATTTTATTAAATTCATCATTTTGTATTTATTGAAAGCCTACTGTGTGCTAGACACTAGGCATAGAAGAAAAATGAGCAAACTACAGCCTCAGTGTTCAGGCTGCATGTAATTCGATGGTGAACAGAGATGCACAAATAGATAACACAACGTGGTGATGGCAATACGGTGTGTATGATAGCGTCATGTATAGGAAAATCAGTGTTCACAACACTCGTTGACTGCTTACTGTGTGCAGAGCACTGGTCTAAGCTCTTCATATGTATGAATAATTCAGTCTTCCAGACAATCCCAAGAAGTAGGTATTGTTTTTCACCCCCATTTTGTATATGAAGTTACTGAGGGGCAAAGATGTGAAGTGACCTGCCTAAGGTCACACAGCTAGTAAATGGCAGGGCCAGTATTCAAACACAGAGTCTTACTCAGAAGCTTCTCAGGAAGAACTGAAGAGCATCTAAGCCAGGTGAGTTAAGCTTTGAGTTAGAGGAGGTGGGCACAGGGAATGGGAACAGAACATTCCAGGTCGAAAATGCAGCTTGGAAGAACATTGGCAGTGAAATCAAGCACTGGTAGGACCAGAGGACGGCAGTTCAGTGTTGCCGAAAACAGAGAGCAAAGCAGATGGGTGTGGAAGATCAGGCTAGTGGGGAGGATGGGCTGTGACCACCATGTTGTGCATGTGCCCTTTCACCAGAAGAGCCAGCTCTCCCAAATTGTGTTTCTTGGTTGTTTTTTGATGCCAGAGCTCTGGCATCAGGTAACTTGAGGAAAGTCTCCTAAATACATTTAAACAGGGTCTCTTTCAGCAAGATGTGGTGGTCTTTAAAGAAGGAATCTCTAAGAGATGCAACTTTCAGCCTTCCCCATAGCATTGGGACCATTGAAGTTTATGTTACACAGTAAGTTGTGACTGCCTCTCAAAGCCCACTGTGGGAGTGCCATGCCAACAGCAGGGATTTGTCGAGTGAACTGGACAGAGAAGGGCAGACTTGGGGAGCCTGTAGGGAATTTGGATTTGAAAAAGCCAAAGCAGGAGGTAGGGAAACTACTAAAAACTGTGTTGGTGCTAAGTAAAATTGTTTCTAATACCTTTGTACCTCCTTTTCTCCCCCTCCTGTAGCTTCGTTCATCCTCTTCAAATTCAAGACAACTATTTTGTTTGACTATTATTTCCAGCTAACTTATGGACACTATTTAGCTCTATGTCTAGAATATGGGGAATTATTATAAAAGTTTCATGTTGGGGCTCCTGGGTGGCTCAGTCAGTTAAGCGTCTGACTTTGGCTCAGGTCATGATCTCATGGTTCGTGGGTTCGAGCCCCGTGTCGGGCTCTGTGCTGACCGCTAGATCAGAGCCTGGAGCCTACTTCAAATTCTGTGTCTCCCACTCTCTCTGCCCCTCCTTGGCTCTTGCTCTGTCTCTCTCTCTCTCTCATAAATGAATAAACATTAAAATAAAATAAAATAAATAAAATATAAAACAATATTTAAAAAACGAAAGTCTGTGTTAGATGCCAAAGGCTTATGGATATTTCTTTTAATACAGGCTCCTGAAGACTGAAATATCTTCAAGATCCAAAAGAATAAATTGCAACAGTAGAGAGGTAGAAGAAGGAGCTGATACCTTGGGAAAATACGAAGCAAATAACACCAGATGCACAGACACCTGCTGAGTTTAGTGATAGGTTTGCCCTTGTTTTGAAGACACTTCATTTGGATGAGACCCATAGAGGTTTTATTTCTCTAGTGGTGTAAAATGTGGAAGATCAGACTTGTAGCAAATGTTGCAGGGGTCATGACTTGGTTTTGGGAGTATTCTACAGGACCCAGATGAAAGTGAAAGACAGGAGCTAAATATTACGACTAGAATTAGGAAAACGTCTTTATAGACCTTGTGGGCTTTAATGTTAATAATGAAATGCGATAGCCACTCGCATTTCCCTTCAGTTCTTAAGAGTAAGGGCAGCAGTCCCCAGGGGAAATTCTGGTATATCTGGAGGCAGTGGAAGTTTATCAGCAAATATATATTAGGACACTAAATTGCAAAATGTCTAACATAAGGAAGAAATCTAGGGCCAACATGTATATTAGCATAATTGGTGTATACACATAAACAGAGGACAAGGAAAGCATATACAGACTCCGCAATGAAAAAAAAAGAGAAATGAGTTTCGTTTTCTTCTAAAACTTTTTTTTTTTACTTTCTGCAGAAAGTTTAGCGTTTTCTGAATGAGAAGTCATGTGGCTGTGCATTTTTACTGAAGCAGGTAGCTTTTTCCAGCAGTTTGGAGCTACAACCCAGAAAGATTTTCTTCTGCTGTCAGTTTTGGCTCTAGGCATTTCAAAATTAATAGACTGGGTCGAGTGAAGGGCATATTTGCAGACTGTGTTGGATAAAAGTGAACATAAATACATAAATATGCTACTACCAAATGACTACAAGAAGACATTTAAAAGGAGATGAAATTTTTTAAAATCCTGGGACAATAAAGTAATTGGATTGACTGTGGGAAAATACACACTGCCTCTTGCTTGTAATCTCTAACAGGTTCGATTTTATTTGTATTATCCGTGATGGGATTTTTGTTCTTGGGCTAACCACGTGCAATGCTCACTTTGCTTCATGGCCCTCCACAATACCATTCACGTGATGACACTCCAGCTAAAAGAGGCATCCCCAGTGGCTTATATTAATTTGTGTATGAGAGCATAAATGCTTCTGGTAGATAGTACCAAGGAACAATTATTTTGACAACTTTTTAAAAATTGCTGGTTGTAGTGGAAAATTGATTGGAACAACAAAGGATAAAGAGCCATGCCTGGCAACCTGAATGCTGACAGCGGATCCCACAAAAGGCTCTAACTGGTTTTAAAACATCATGGCATCTGAATAATTTGAAGAAATGTGTGTTATCAACAGTGTACCTCCATCATATCATCCGTCGTAAATACACCATTTATGTCTTTAAATATATCTCAGTGTGTGTCAGCAGAAGGAAACATTGGGAAACTTGAAACAGCCCAACATAGTCCCCCCACATCCATTTCAATGAAGAATATTGCATTTATCTGTTGTTATTTCTCAAAACATGGAGAGAAACATTTGAATCCTGAAAAATAGTCCAAAACCGCTTAGAGTTGTTTGCTTTAGAAGCAGGGGCCAGCTTCCTGGGCCCTGGGGGGTCAGCAAAGTCACACAGAAGAGGAACCACCTTTCGTTCAGTGCTCTGGGGACATCATTTTGAAATTCTTAATAATTTTATCTTTGATTTTTGTGTTTTCCTATGTGGAATGGGATCATGGAGCATGTGCTGAGGGCTTGGGGTCTCTCCTCCTGTGTGGTCCCACCTCCCCCTGGGGTGGGTTCTTGGCTGCCACTCCCCCCTCCCCTGCTCTCTGTCCCAGCAGGGGCCTGGGCTTGTGCAGGATGGGACCCCCGGCAGATGTGGGGACTGTATTCCCCTCACAATTGTCCCTGTGTGTCCAACAAAGCACGGTTTGGAATACCAAAGAAAACATGACATTGCCAGATTAAGAGACAGAGAGAAAGAGATTGGCCACAGAAGCAAAGAACTTTTTTTTTTTTTAATGTGGGGTGCCACATTTTCATTTTGTACTGTCCCTATCATTTTTGTAGCTAGTCTTGATTTAGGATGCATGTCTGTATAAACAGATTATGACTAATATTAGGTGCGATCCAATACTACCTCTATTATACCACCCACCAAGCACATATTTGTGGTAAATGAGTGATCCCCAGTAACTCTGATAACCATGGCAAGGCTTGGGCGGTGGATTGTTACTCAGGAAATGTGGCTGGTGAGGAAAAAAGACTTGCAGTGACTCTCAGCTAGCTCCTGTGGTTTCCACATGGTCACAGGGACCTGAGCCCCCACGGTCCTGGATGATGACAGCACAAGCTTGAATGTTTCTCTGGAGCTGCCCGGGTGCTTGGGCTCTGGGGTGGCTCCCAGGGTAATCATGGGGATGGTAAATGGTGATCCCATACCTACTCAGTGACTTCTCTTCAGTCCAACAATGAAGGAGAAGGTGGTGAAGACAAAAAAGGGGGGGCAGTTTTCCCCCTCAATTCTCAATCTTTAAAACAGATGTTTTTGTTTGTTTCCTTCTTTTTACCCTTAAATGTGATATTGATTCGGGATGCAGGATATGGGCATGTCTAATGCAAGGTTCTCCTATGGGTGTAAGATTCTCACCTGAGATGGATTCAGTAGGTTCTATCCCACATTGCTCTCCTTTGACTTTGGGTCCCTTGGGGTGATATTAACAGGTAGACTCCCTTTGTTCTTCCTCCCCATATTCTCTCCATCCTGTATCTTTCAATCCTTTCTGGGCTTTCCTAGAAGGTGACTAAACCTTTTAAAACTCTTTTACTTTTCATTTCTCATGCATTTGTTTTGCTCTTTTCTTCTTTTGGGACCACTGTCCTATATTTCAATGGCCTTGGCATTAGCTATTACAGGATATAGTGAAACGCACATCTGAGGCTAACCCACATGTCATTTAATTTGATAATTTAGCAGTACATTAAAAATTAAAGCAGCATTTTATGTGTGTGAAACAGTTATCCTTGGATTTCTCTTTATCCTAATCAGAGGAGGGCATTTCTAGGATTGTAGAGTTCCGTTGTCTAAGTTTTCTGGAAGAAAGTCTGCCAGGCCATTTTTAATTGTCTGTGGTTTTGTTAATATTAATGTTAAGTGTTTATGCTCCCACTGAGGTATTCAAAGTCATTTCTTTGAAGCTCACATAATCATAGCCGTAATGGGATGACTCTAACTGTCTGTTTTTTCAATACGCGTCCCTTTCGTGGACCACATGGCTCAGATAGGCAGAGGACAAGGCTTCTCCATATCATTCTTAAACACAGCAGGAGTAATACAGGCTGCCTCCCTGCAGGCTTGCTCTCTGATTAACCTCAATTCAGGGATCTGCAGGAAAACAGGGTCATGCAGCCTTAAATTCTGATCAAATTCAGCAGCACACTGTCCTTGAACTGTTTGTTCTACCAGGAGAGAAACAAACATAATTAAAAAGTCCCTTCTCCCTAACCTCCCCATCCTGACCAAAGCACCCCATTCCACGCACAGGGAGTAACCAGTGGGACAGATTTCCCAGTTCAGGAAGTCTTGGTTCTGATTTCATGTTTCTACCCAGAGAACAAAATCCCGCTGCAATTCCCCTAGCAGCGTGGTGCGTTGTTATTACAGTCTCCAGATGCCCACGTTCTGGACCAGCAGCACAACCCCAACATAAAAGAGAAAACCGAGGAAATGGGAAGCTATCTTGCTATAATTAACCCCGGACTCTGTATTGGACAATACAGATAAACATTTACAGAAGTGTTTTGGCGTGTGCCTGATTTACTTGCATATTTCACGCTTCATGAAAATTATACGTAATTTAATAAAAAGCACATTTCCAACAGGGAAAAAACACTTTTCTGAAAATCCATCTTGTCTTAACTCTGCATCGCATCTTATATACAAATTAGAACATCGTGCACAATACCTGTGACTTGTTCTAACAGTTTAGATCTGAAAAGCCTGGTAATTATACCTTTGGTTTGGAATCTGAATATATCTATAGCATAGAATACCCCCTCCCTTTATAGATTGCTGGCAGGATTTGCTTTTCACTTTGGGGAGAAATCTATTCTTCGTAGAATATTCCCACACATGTCTGTGTCTATTTCTCAGAGCAGTGCCACAAAGGATATGACCCTTTTGCCCCCGGTCACCTTTCATGGTGCTGAATCGCCTTGGACGTCGGTGCCAGTCAGCACGATTTGATTTGCTATGGTAAGAATAAGATTATATCTAACAGACGATGTCATTTCCAGGTTCAATAGGCACAGATTTAAAACTAGTCCTCTCTTTGACCCTCTGGGTTCTCTTGAACTCTTGCACCTTCTTTGACAGTGTTTGTGAATGAGCGAATTCATGACAATTCAAGGTTATTTTAATGATAATAGCGCCGCGGTGACAAAGGAAGGAGGAAGGGCTAGCCGGCCGGGCTCTGGTGCTCCTTCACCGTAGCGACTTCCTTCCTGACAGACTGACTGCGGAGTGAATTCCTGTTGATGGTCAAAAGCTGAGAGCACTTGTGTGTCGGCAACAGTGCCGCGGCTACTGATCTGCGAACATGACATGCCTCAGAATAGCGCATCGCCATGGCAACAACAAACAGGGGGCTCAATTCCATTAGCGGCGGTGACTCAGTGAGCCCCGCAGATAATGCGCGGGGCCTGGCCAACTGCCCACAAAGGCTTCTGTGAAAGTTCTGATGCATTCGCTGCGGCTTGTTATGTCTGCTTAAGTCTAAATTCTCTCTTTGGTTACTTGATTCCTTGTAGGGACGGTTATTTGTTTAAAAAAAAAATCCTTAAAATCCCACTGAAAAGTCCACTCTCAGGAGCACACGTTTGGGGCTACTTTCTGCTTATTTAAACATTCTCACCGTTCCCACTGCTACATATTTTATTATTATATTATTATTTCTTCCATCACTTTAATTTTTTAATATGTTGTTGTTCCCTAAAACACAAGCGATGGGGAGTTAAAAAGAATTTACACAGCACTTAACTTCAAATGATTTTTGTTGCCAAAACATCTAGAATGAGTTTAAAGTTGACAACGTTCCGCCTTGAGGTCAGTGATTATCAAGACTTTTTTTTAAAGGTGAGAGGTCCTGGTGGAAGGGAGAAAGTAGCTGAGTCTTTTGATATATTCAGTGCAGTTGAAGGACGATTGGTTGGAGAGAAGATTTAAAGAAGGTGGACGTTTTCAGAATTACTTTAAATGTCGGAAACGACTAGCTTTAAATGATCTCCTATTAATGTCCTTGCCTTCCCAAATGCTAAACTCAAAAGGGTTAAGGTCTTTTTTCAAAGAAAACTCTGAGCGACTGAGTAAATAACTTGCCTTATTTTTTTATTTTTATTTTTTTTACCAAGCACTGGCAGGGTGAGAAATAAAATAGGCCTGTGGAACTCATAAGAATATGCCATCCGCTTTTGTAATTCCTGGGCCGGATGTTCTTTCTCAGTGCCTCCCTTTTCTTGACCCTCCTGCTGTGTGTAGCAAGCTCTCATCCTGGGAACTTAGTCTGCAACACAGCCATATGCAATCTGGCCATGGGGTAGATAAAACACAATGGTGGACACATGTATTATTCATGGCCAGATGAGAAATCAAGATACTCAGGTCCTGCTACCAAAGAAAGATGCACTTGATGAACCTCTGGGAGTATCTACTTTTATGATTAAGACAAAAAGTCTAAGTTCAGCCTACTAGGTAGCTTTCTTTGAGGGTGTCCCTAATCCACCTCAAGAGGGAGAATAACATAAAAATATTAAACATGAGAATGTTTATTATGAACACACATTTCTCTGTTTTTCTCCAGAAACTTTTCAATGAGCAAGGTCAAATCACTCACCCACTCTCTCTCTCACACACAAACACACACACAGTTTTTTTCTTGTGGCCAAAGGCATGTTTCTTAGCTCCTTTTATTCTTTTCCCAACAAAGCGACAGATATAATCTGAGACCTTGTGAGATCCCACCTTGTGAGATGTCATATATTGTTCCCTCCATCCAATAATCACCTCTTAAGCACGTTTTATAGGTATATATAATATGTGTGTGTGTTTGTCCTGAAGCAGGCATAAGGTATGGAGAGCAAGGGGAATGTCATGTCAAGGGCTGATGGGCACAAGAGAAATTGCAGATTAAGTAGTTTTTGCTGTTGTTGTGATGGTTGTAACACTGAGGGACTTTTTACTCATGGAAGCAACAATGAAAATTCTCTGTATCTAAGTAAAATATTTGAATGTACACCTTCTTCCAGGGAGTCCAACATGCTTGAAAATTACAGCACACACACTTTGTGAAGGTCTACCTTTATCCGACAAATAGTGGAAAATCTTCATAACCCCTGGGTATTTTATTTTATTTTATTTTATTTTTNTAAGCCACCCAGGCGCCCCTGGGTATTTTATTTTTAAAGTTTATTTATTTATTTTTGAGAGAGAAAAAAAGCTTGAGTGGGGGAGGGGGAGGGGTAGCGAGAGAGAGGGAAAGAGAGAATCCCAAGCAGGGGGCACAGTGTGGAGCCTGATGCAGGGCTCAAACCCACAAACCATTAAATCATGACCTGAGCCGAAGTCAGACGCTTAACAAACTGAGCCACCATGGCACCCCACTCCCTCTGGTTAGTTTAAAGCATCAAACACAAACTTGACATTTATTGGAATTTGTCTTTCTTTTTCTTTAGAGAGAAAGAAAAAAAACCACTAAGTTCTTGACTGTCTTCATATTTTAATAGAGTTCCTACTGCTTACAGGCTTGCAAAAATTATGGAGCAAAAATTATAAAATTTATGAATTATTTCTTACATAAATAGCAAAATCACAGCATCTTAAACCAATTAGGAGAAACCTGTCTAAGCCAACTAAATGTTCTAATGTAAAATTGATTTTTTAATAAAAAGCAATATTATTTTCAAGACTTTATAATGTTCCAAAATAAGGTACCATGTCCGTTACCCATAGAGATGGTTACAGCATGTTCAGTAATAAATGGTTAAAAGTTATTTGCAATTAGCATACACTTTTTTTTAATGATAATGACTATATAGTGTTTTGGGATGTTTGAAAACACTTTGTCCTCTTAAATATTTCAAGCATCCTCTTTCCTTAGACTCTCATTACAAAGAATGGGAAAGTAGATCTAGCTAGGGCTTCGTTCCTGTATATTTTAAATTCTAAACAAGATTTTTTTGGGTTGTTCAGAATTTTCCATGCAGAAAATAATCAATGCCATTAATATGCAAAAGCCTTTATTTATAATCGAAGATCACCATACATTTCCTCTCTTCTTGAGCCCTACGACCCTGCCACTAGGCATGGTTTTCAGGCGAGTCCCTCAGTGACTAAGGCCAATCCTTTTCAATATAGTATCTTTAATAAGCCGTGAGCCCCAGCCTTTTAATTCCTTTGGTTGGAGTTTTAGAGGTGAGCAAGGTGAACTTCTTGCCATCTCCAATTTGTTCCTCATCTCTGTGTGCAAGTGTGCCTTGTATCAGCATTCAATATCTCTAGTGGGTCAAAACGTAAGCCGCCTATGCCCTACGTGACTGTATAGCTGTGGTGTTCTTAGCTTTTCCTCTACTCCCTCATGCGCTCCTGTTACTTTTTATTATTGCCAGCCTCTTTGATATATCCAAGCCTGCCTTCTCATCAGCCTCAATGTCAACATATACACCAGGTGACAGCATTATCAGCAAGTTCAGCGTCAGCACCCCTACACCATTGTGTCAGCAGCTGACCCCGTGCCGGTTCACGGTGTTATTTTAAATTCAAATTCATTTGTTTCGTGCTGGGATTTTACTGATATTTAGATGGAAAATGATTTACTCAAGGTACGAGGGAGATGCAGACATCTTTTCATTTCTTGTGGATTAGACAAACCAAAGAGGAAACAACAGGGTGAAACCCTTGTTCCTTAAAGGGGACTACGTAAAATCCATATGCTTTCTGTCTTGGCTTCTTCTAACCCGTCAGGTAGCATCTTTACCCTGGACTGACTTTTCCATCTTTATTTCATATAAAGCTTAAGATCTCTAGGTGAGGCTGTCCTTTAGGACTACCGAAGAGCTGCTTACAAATTGTGAATGTTAAAAGTTATGAATCTTAGAAACCTTATTGTACCAAGCCTCTGAATGGAGTGGACTGGTCACCCCCTCCCATTTTTGTGTTTTGGGTTTTTTGTTGTTTTGTTTTGGTTTTTTGCCAATGTCTTAGACTAAAACTGTGATGTTCTTAATTCAGTGATATTATCCACCATCAAGGTGACCTTCGTGTGTATGGGCAACTTGAAAGATTCCTTTTTAAGTCCCTCTTGGACAATTATAAGAAGCCCTCAAATTATTGTCTTGTTACCCATGGCTCAGACTTGGCCATAGAGCTCTTGCCCTTCCAGAGGCTTCTCTGTGAAACACTGTGATCCACTCCTCTACAACCTCATGGTTCTCCCTTACTTGTCACCTCCTGGTTGCTTCTTCTCACCTCATTTGTAGGCCAACAGGAAGTGGGGCTTTCTATAGTAGTGGCAAAGGAAAAGGGGTGGGAGCAGGAGATGTACATGTCCTTATTTCTTCCTGTGCATGACTAAAAACTACCCTCACCCTCTGATTCTGCTGGGTCATTCATTCCTTTGTTGAACAATGACGACTTCATATGTGCCTGCTGCTAAGTGAGGTTATGAAGACATTTCCACATCCCCAGAACTAAACACATGATTTACTCAGGAAACATTAACCCACTGATGAAAGACAAGAAAGGACAAAGAAGAATACTGTAGCTAACTATATTAGTTAGCCTTCTTGAAAGGGAACAAATTCCAGTAGTTCCAGTCCCTTAACTCAAATATAGCAAAAGGAACATTTTCTTTCTTTCTTTTTTAACGTTTATTTATTTTTAAGGAAGAGAGGAGTAGGAAAGGAGCTGAGAGAGAGGGGACACAGGATCTGAAGTGAGAGAGCCCGAAGGGAGACTTGAACTCACAAACTGTGAGATCATGACCTGAGTGGAAGTCAGAAGCCAAACTGACTGAGCCACCCAGTGCCCCGCAAAGGGAACATTTTCAAGATCAAAATAAAAATCGGTTTAGAGGGGCGCCTGAGTGGCTCAGTCAATTAAGCATCCAACTCTTGATTTCTGCTCAGGTCATGATCTCACGGTTGGTGAGACTGAGCCCCGCTTGGGGCTCTGCACCCAGAGTGTGGAAACTGGTTGGGATACTCTCTCTCTGCCTCTCCCCTACTCTCAAAATAAATAAATAAAACCTAAAAAAAAAGTTAGACCATACTATCAACAGCTGTTATATATTTTTGAAAATAATTTTTTCTGAGATGCTTTTGTCTAGTGACCTATATTAGACAATTTATTTCATTTATCTAGAAAATATTTTGTATGCATTTAAACCAATTACTTAAAAAAATAAAGATCCCGTACTATTCCCTAGGTTCTGAGAATACAAATATAAATACACAGGGCTTTCATCCAAGAAGCATGTCCTCTAATGCACGGGACAGACAAGGACAGGACACAAATCACTGCAATTCACCAAAGCAAGTGCCATGGTCGTACCAAGGATGAAGTGATCAGCAGTGCAGGGACAAAGGTCAGCCCAAGCAATAGCACGGGCAAATGCTAGGGATTAGCAGTGTCCTGGCAAGTGCAGGTAACCCCGTCTGGCTGGAGAAGCACTTATAAACCAGAGAAGGCTGACGTTAGGTGGGAAGCCCGCTGAGAAAGTGTTGTTTTATCCTGAAAGACCTTGAGCATGAGAGAAACAAGATCAAATTTGCATTTTAGAAAGGGCACTGTGGCAGAGGTGTGTAAGATAAACTGGAGCAAGGAGAGGGGAGAGATAGAGAGAGGAAGGGAGAGATAACGAGGCCATGTACTTGGAGCCCAAGGGCTTCAATAGTGCCTTCTGAGGGTGGGGCTCAGTCCTCTTTTATCTCAGCATGTCTCTCTCTCTCTCTTTCTCTCTCTCCCTCCCTTTCTCGTTCTCTTTCACACACACACACACACACACACACACACACACACACACACACACTTTGTGAAATGTTTGCTTCTAATCAATCATCTCCACAAACAAAATCTCATACTATTTCATTCCTTGAGAATACAATGTGGTTCACAAATACAGTTTAGAAAACCCATTTTCTAGTAGGGCACATAATAATATAGTTTGCATGTCTACACAGCTGCCTGAAGAGTACAATGGCATGGCTACTATTAAACAAATGAGAATTCAATATTTGGTTAAACCGTTGTATAATATATCAATTAAGAAACAAACAGAGACCAGGAGAAATGAGTGGAAGAATGAAAAAATTAGTAAGGTGGATCATGACAAGTAAATTTATCATGGGTGGCTGAGCTGTTGGGGGGGCCGGAAAATGGAGAAGGTGCTGACAGGCTTAAATATCACATGATTTTATGAGTCTCCTTGACATAAAAATGGTTGAAATTCCCTTTCCATTAAGTCAGAAATGCCATTACATCATCCCCCTATTCCCTTTGACACTCCCCATACCTGACCCAAATAAACAACAACCCCGAATTCAGAAGTACTGTTACGGAGAAGGAATCAAGCCAAGGGTTTTCCAATCCCCCCCTTCAAAGACTGTCATCATGACTCTCCTCATCAGCTACCACCAAATCACCTCCTATCACCAGTGTCTGGTGTAGACCATGCAAGGAAAGCAGCCTTTGAGGTCTGTTGGCTACATTGTAGGCTTGGTATTAACAAATTATTCTTACTGTGTGCACACAGGAAAGGATTGTAATTACTGGGGACACTTTCCACTGTATTGCATATTTGTCTCATGATTAAGAGAATATTGGGTCTGCCTTGTAGTCACTTGAAGAGTGATATAATCGAGAATTTGAAATAATCTCGAGGAATGGATTACAAAGTGTTTCAAAGGATAAGTCCCATGAAGGCTATTGAGCGGTTCATATTGGATTAAAAAAAACCCCAACTATGCAATAATGTAATTTTTCAAAGATGTAACATAAATTCTTTTTAGTTTATTGTATTATATTATGTTTTATTTTATTATTTTATTTTGAGAGGTATGTGTATGAGTGGAGGAAGGACAGAAAGAGGGAGAGAGAGGCTCTCAAGCAGACTCTGTACTGTCAACACAGAGCCCGACATGAGGCTCCAACTGACAAAACTGTGAGATTATGACATGAGCTGAAACCGATAATTAAATGTTTAACCAACTGAGCCCCCCAGGCACCTCAAAATGCATCTGCTTTTAATAGTAAATGTGGTGCAATTAACCTATTTCTTTTTCTTTCTAACTTTTAGCCCTTAACATGGTATTTGGGTTTCAAAAATAATTAAAAATGATAAAATTAACATAAGCTAGGTATCACATATTTTTTTTTATATCTAGTAAAACCATTCTTTTACTGACCGCAGTGATTTTCTTTCCTTTTTTTTTTTTTAAATCCTTGTGTTTGTGTGGGTGTGATAGAGTTTTATTAAACCCTAACGTTAATGTTAAAAATTGCTTTAAAAATCATTATGATGCTTGGGTACCTGGATGGCTTAGGCAGTTAAGCTTCTGACTTCAATTCAGGTCATGATCTCATGGTTCATGAGTTTGAGTCCTGGGTCAGGCTCTGTGCTGACAGGTCAGAGTCTGGAGCCTGCTTTGATTCTGTGTCTCCCACTCTTTCTTTACCCCTTCTCTGCTCTCTCTTTCTCAAAAATAAATAAACATTGAAAAAAGTTTTTGTAAAATCATTGTGGTGTTAACTTTGCCTTGAGATATAACTGAGGGAAACTTCTCACATATAACAGAAGCAAATAAAGCTTTATGTTTTATAGCTATACATTATTGCACTAGCCTTCCTATTCAAAACTAATACAATGGCAGTAATCACTAAGCTCTGTGTCTACTACACAGCAAATTGGAAAATTTGACATTGGGTAAATATGTACATGTATTATTATTAAATTATGTTAAACTATCACTAGTAAATGTGGAGAAATATTTTACAAAAATGGCAAGCGTTGATAGTGTTTAAAATTATATGCTGCCATTATTTAAATGAATATGGAAAATAAATTAATTTAAACACACATATTTATTGTATCTGTATAATATTAATTATGTTGCTGTTTAAATAGATAAGGACAAATTTTAATGGAGCCTACGGAGTTTTGTCATTTTATTTTAAAGATAAGCAAAATACAAAATAGCAAGATGTCACATGCATGAAAACAAAATGTACTTGTTTTTTTGGGGGGTTTTTTTTTGGTACAAAATTGTTAGACTTTTAAAAAACAGAACTATTTAAAATCCAAATATAATTTAGGATATATTTTGTTTTAAATATTTAATGAAATAATTAAGTCTGATTTCAAACTAACATCCTTTATTTTTAAATTATAGATCTTTAAAAACTCTTATACTTTTTCATCTTTATTGAATAATTTATTGCATCTAATTATTTTATACAAATTTTACTAACATAATATATGAATATCAACTCTTTAAAATGAAACATTATACTTTATTTCATAGTCTTTTTATTGTAGTTATTAATATTTTATATTTATGCTCTTGGATATCTGTGAAGATATGCATCAAGATGTTTGTTAGCAATAGTATTTATAATTATTAGATTGGAATCTTTGGACTTTACTTAAACAGAAATTATTTATTTTCCAGTAGACACTTTTTACATGTTAGAGTTATATAAAATGGTGCTGAAATTTATTTCAGGAATGGGAAAGATTTCCTATAAGTGTGTTTTTCTTTATCTGTAGCTCTATCTCACATCCACACGACATTCAAGGCCTGAAACATTCATGTTTCTGTCCCTGGTTTTTGTCTATTATTCGAAAGTATGTTTTCTAAGTCATCTGGAGACGAGCCATCTACTTCAGTCATTAGATGTGAAGGTTTCGACTTCATTATATTTCAAAACATGTTTTTAACTTGAATAGACTTTATCATTTTCTGTTAAAACATCAATGGAAAGGAACTTTCATTGCCACATCTTTAATACTAAATAAAAACAGAGGAAGAAGAAACAGACTTTTTATCAAATGCATAGAATGTGTTTTAATTCATCAAATATGTAAGGAGCATGAATATGTTTTGTTGATAAGAAACACAGGGATGAAAGTAAAAAATATGCCCAAGCAACGTAAGCCCTCACGGGGAGACTGACATTCACACATGAAGTTGGAAGGCAGTTCAGTAAGAATTCTGATGGGCAAATAACTAGATGTTGCTACACTACGCAAAAGAGTAACTTCGGGAGTCTGGGTGGCTTAGTCAGTTAAGCCTCTGACTTCAGCTCAGATCATGATCTCATGGTTAGTGAGTTCGAGCCTCATATTGGGTTCTGTGCTGAGAGCTCAGAGCCTGCTTGGATCCTCAGTCTCCCTCTCTCTCTGTCCCTCCTCCATGCTCTCTCTCTCTTTCTCTATTTCAAAAATAAATAAACATAAAAAGAAAAAAGAAAAGAAAAAAAAAAGAGTCACCTAGACCAGAGGTAGGAGATTTTGAAGGGCTTCCTGGAGGTGGTGGCTTCTAAGGCAAGACATGATGGACTAGAAGTAGTCAACTGCAGGGCTAGGGCCTATAACTGAAAGACTGCCCTTTCAGGGAGTGATGGAGTGATAGAGATTGGGTGGGGCTTCTCTTCTAACCTATTCAGATTTTCTAGTGAAAAGACGAAAAAACAGCAAAAATAAGGTGCCTCACCATGCATATATTTTGAGAAACCAGAGCTAGAAAGCCTGGATCTGTTGCCTCAGTTTCCTATCTTGCCATCCTTTGGCCTGTCAGTAGATGACATGACCCCAAAGATACACACATGAGCCCACGTGGATGAGAAACTAAAGGAAAAATCAGAAAGAAAATAATAATAATAATAATAATAATAAAATTTTACATTAGTATTCAAGTGCATATGCTATCTGAGGAGACTGATTATGAATTGAAAAGCCAGGCATAGAAAGAACAGTTTAGAAAACACCTGAATAATAAAATAACCTATGGCCTCCTTAACAGATTGTTTCTGCCCCTTCTGCTGGGGGTTTCTCTGCATTCTGAAAATTTAAAATCTCTGCTTTCACTTTGGACATCAGGCCTAGAGAAATTCCATTCTGGAGGCCAGGCTCTTCTTGTCCCATTCCATACCCTTCACGTTTCCTGACTGGCAGGATGCCCCACTCATGCCTGAGCCCTGGGCCCTCTCCAGCCTCAGGATGGTTGAGGCCATGAAGGCCCACCCTGGGCTCTTGATTAGAACAGTGGGAAACTGCAGCTATGACATTGAACTGGAGGAACAACAGGACTAAGACAAGAGCCAGGCATCTTAATGGAGGTGAAGGAGGATGATTGAGGTTGCTTGGTTCAAAGATGAGCTCTCTGGTAAGGCATGCGAAAAGGACCCCTCAACTCTGCTTGTGGGAGAGGAGGGATCCTACACGTGCTCCCTAAAGTGTGGGGATTTAACCTCTTCCAGTGGACTGACACAGACAGTCATACCTTGAAGGAGAAATGGAGAAAAAAGAACGGAAAGAGACATCGTCAGCCATAATTTGGATCAAAGAGCACAACAATCGTAATTGGTCTTAAGGACAGTACATCCCCATTCTGGGGGTTTGCATTGTGAAGGTGGGATTAGGGACCAGGAAGTATCCTTCTCTTTGCTGGAGTTGGCTGGAAACCATTCGATGGGATTATTTTAGCCGAGCCTTATGTGGGGCCATGAGCAAATAGATGCAGACACATATGTTTGACGATTGTGCACATGATGAATTAGTCCTTACATACCAGAAAGGATTGAGAATGTAAATTTTCAGTGAGAATTTCAAGTGGAAATTTTAACTTTCATTAGATGTGGAAATCGTGAGCTCAATGATTTAAAAAAACAAACAAACAAACAAACAAAAACCTTTCCATTGTTAGAAATGAGGTCATTCAGATTCTAGATTATAGCATACTTACTGGTTATTGAAAAGTATTTTTCATTATTTCTGTCAGTTCTTTTTCAATGAGTTGAGGGGCTGAAAAAGGTGCCACCCTGGGCATGACAATCCTCTGAAGATTTAGATGAGGGTCAAGGGAGACAAATATTCCAGCTGCTGGGCCCATTCTTTCACATGCCAAGTGTGAACCATGTTTCAACACTGAAATTTGGGAACTTAGCCAGGAAAAGCCAGAATGAATTAATCCCATACAAAACGCTCTAGTAGGGAACTGCTCTCACCCAGGGTGAGCAAGCCAAGTGAAATGAAATGAGGAGGACACAAGGTTTGGGAGAGCTTTCTCAGCAGAGGTATAGACATATAGAATGTTCCAGAAACTTGAAGTATTTGACTCCTGGAGTGATGAATGCAGAGGAGGAGAAGCCTGGCAATGAGCTGGAAAAGCAGGTATGGGATACATGCCGTGCCCAGCTTTGAGACCTTTACGTTCATCTCGCAGAGAACCAGCAGCTATGGAAGGGGATGTCACTGACCCCTTAGAAGGCCAGTCAGCTGTTTCATTACTGTTATTTCTTCACAACAATCTCAGATTTGCATCTGGTCAGGCTTCCAGCATGTGGGAGTTGAAATGCATTGCTTGTTCATGCACAGTATAACAGGTGATACTGATTGAGTTTCAAGTACAAACCATAAAAGCAAGGATTCCATTCAACAATCCGCTGAAAGGCGGTTAAAGAAAGTGATCAATTATTCATAGAAAGAGAATATCTAATCACAAGAAAGAAATCCATAGTAAATATATAGCACACTAGTGAAAGAACAACATCTAGAACTTAAGAAAAGGATATGTTAAAACTCAGAATAAGCTTACTTAAGAAGGCTACGTGTTTATAATTAAAAGGTTTCCAAAATCTAAGACAAATATGCAAATTAGTAAGTGATCTTTTGCAAAGAGTTTTGATGAATGGTATATAGAATGTTACTAACCAGTCACATTTCATTTTGGTATTCACTTGTGACACTTTCAATTGGTCAAATTGAGTCATATATACTCACCCATTGGAGTACTTTCGTAAGTAAGCATGTTAGACTTTCTGGGTTTTATACTTTTTTATTATATTTTAAGAGAGCATGAGCAGGGGAAGGGCAGAGAGACAGGGACAAAGGATCCAAAGCAGGGTCTGTGCTGTGTGCGGGGCTCAAACTCATGAACTGTGAGATCATGACCTGAGCCAAAGTAAACTACTCAACTGACTGAGCCAACCAGGTGTCCCTCTGAGTTCTATTTTTAAAAATAAAACAGTAAAGTAGCTTCAAACAGGTATTTTAAGAAGGAATTTCTTTACCAATTCTTCCAATTGTTTCATAAACTATGTTAATAGGCAAACTTGAAGAGGATCACAGAACTATGATCTTTGTACTGGATACACCAATACATAATTATTTAGATTAATTTTATTAATATATTATTTAGATTAATAATTATATTTAGATTTGCCTCTGTAGATAATGCATTTTATATAGCTGTCATCATAAATGTTATAGTGTATATATTTTTGGCACATACTATTTATCTTTATAAGTATCTACCAGACTATATATAGGAATATATATCACATATATGTGTATGCTCAAACACACAGACACATATCCATAGTTTAATCAATAATTTATCATAGCTCAAAGATTTGATGTTGTACTTTTCTTTCAAATTTCGTAAATACACTCAAGTAATCTTATTTAAACTACTACTGTTTGGAGTATGGAAAATATGAATTGATTTTAGATTTCCCAGGAGAATGTTCATTTTTAATGTCTCACAAGAATATTCCAAAGATATTACATTATAAATTATCTTCAGAAACAATAAGAGCCAATTTTAGTGAGGCCTTGGGTATTTTTCCCAGGAAATTTGCTAATGTATATAATCAAACCAAATAATGAGCTGTAATACAGAGAGCATGCTGTTTTGTTTGAAAGGTATTCAAATGAAATCTTACTCTGTATTTCATATTAGAGAGAAAATTACTAATAATTCAACAAAGAAAATTCAGTAAGAGATGCCCCTGTGAAGCATAAATCTCCTTCCCCTTTAAAACTTGCAAGAAAAGCAGTTTACATGTACAAACGCATATGAGCTCATTTATACACACACACACACACACACACACACACACACCATAGGGTGTAGAAACCTGCAAAAACTGTATCAAGAAGGCAAAATCCTATGGGGGAGCCTTGGTGGCTCAGTTCGTTGAGTGTCTGACTTGATTCCGGTTTAGTTCATGATCTCAGGGTCATGAGATCAAGCACCATGTCAGTCTCTGCTCTGATGGTGTTGTTTTGGATTCTCTCTCTCTCTGTCTGCCCCTTTCCTAGTCTCTCTCTTTTCTCTCTCACTAGATAGATAGATAGATAGATAAAGATTTTTTTTTAAAAGGAAGGCAAAATCCTAGAATGAGCTGAGCTTTTCCATGCATGGTAGGAGCGGTGTTAAAAGGTTTGCGCAAGATCATTGACAGAAGAGAAAACTACTTCTAAAACATATGGCAAAATGCCTTAGACCCATAAAAGTTACCTTAATTAAATCTAATTTTGCATGTCTTGTCCATTATGGAAAATAACCTTCTAAATCAAAAGAAGAAATATATATCGTAAGGGTAGAGCATTGTTTTCCTAACATGAGGGAGGAACAGGTAAGACTTTAGTCTCCTGTGTTAAACAACTAAAACAGAGATGGAACGTATGGACCAGGAGTTCAGTCACTGCACAACAGGTGGAATGAGACAGTGAAAGTTAAGAGCAGAGACACAAACACGTGAGTCCTGTGATTGACCCAGAGAGTGTGTGGAAGGAATCTCCAGTGTGCACTGCGTGGGCAACATTCTCCAAGAGTTGAAAAGACACAAATCAGATTATAGGCAGGACTAGGTAGGGAAAATTTGTGGGAGAGGAATTTCAGGGAGAGAAAGCTCAGGAGATCTATAGTCAGAATCTTCTCTGAAGCATTCACATAGGAGACATGAGAACATATATTCACACAAAGACTTGCACACAAATGTTTAGAGCAGCCTTTTTCCCGCAATTGCCATAAATTGGAAACAATCAAATGTCCATCAAAGGACAAATGGTTAGACAGAGAATGGTATATCTATTCAGTGGAATACTAGTCAGTAACAGAGAGAACTACTGATACAAAAATAATGGGTGACTGTAGTGGGTTGAATGGTGGCTCCCCCCAAGATAAATGTCTATTTTGAATCCCCTGAACCTATGGAATGTTACCTTGTTAAAATGTTACCTTCGTTAAAAAGGTCTTTGCAGACGTAATTAAGAATCTTAAAATGAGATCACTCAGATTATCTGGATGGGACTTAAATCCTGTCTTTATAAGAGACAGAAGAGAAGATAGAGACACACAGAAGACAGGCTGATGTCAAGCAGAGCCAGAGATGGGTGCAATGCAGCCAAAAGCAAAGGAAATCCTGAAATCTCCAGGAGCTGGAAGAGGCAATAGAAGATTCTCCCCTTGCCAGGACATGAGAATTCCTGAAAAGCTGTCACCACCACAGTGACAAATATGCAGGTCATTATTTATAACCAAAGAACAGTTTTCACTGAAAAATAAGTGATACACTAGATCCATTGCAAGTCACTGATAGATATTGCCATATATCCTGTTCCTCTGACAAGGTCCACTGACAATGTAGGTGCGTTGTTACCTGGGTAAAAGCTAATTCCTATAAAACTGGAATCACCAAGAAACCAGACGTATTTGGAACTTAAGGATGGTGGGACTGTTCTCTCCAATATATTTCCCACACTTGTAAAAGATAGAGCCTCTGACCCTCCCAGGTTGAGAGAGCAGGTTATTCATGATAAAACCACTCTAACTTCCTAATTTCCATATGCTTGTGGATACCTTTCTTTAGAGTATACCAACACAATTCTACCATTTCACCTGCACTTACTATAAGACACCTAATGGTGCATGGTTCAGCCAACCAACCAATCAGACTCGTAGAGTGTTTTTTAACACCTCAAGCCACAAAACTAAAATCCAGAGTCTCTGCTTAGTGGGTGCATATCAGTAAAATCATCCCAAATCCAACTTTATGCTCCTTCCACCATTATTCCACACCCTTTTTATCCATTCCAACACATACACCCTGGATATCTATCATGTCTATCTCTATCTCTGTCTCTATCTATCTATCTATCTATCTATCTATCTATCTATCTATCTATCTATCTATCTTCTATCTATCTATCTATCATCTATTTATCTCTGTTTGCCTTGGTTAGAAAACTCAAATTTCCTGTTACCAATTCCCTAAAGCTTAACATTCTCCAAGTTTCTGATCACTAAGTAACATTAACATCAGGTAAGATGTGTCAAGTAGTATAGTTCTGCACCCCTTCCACAGGAAAAATGGATGACCAGATATCCTGCTCAAAATTTTGCCAACTGGGAACATTTTTCCTTTCTTATTGTACTTTGGAGACACCTTAAATGTGGTTTTAAATACTGCAACACCACTTCTAATGCATTTCTCTTAAGGAAAATATATGTGAAATCAGGTAGTTGTGATTTAACTCATTCTCAAGCAACTGGTCCCTGACAAACTCCATGATTCCATTTATGCAAACACAAATTAGGAGTAGAGCTTCTAAGAGTGTGAATTACCTTTCCAGGCTGTCTGGACATGTTGGGTGAAGTCCTGGTCCTGTTTATATCACTCCTATTCAGTTATGGAGATCACTATGAAGTGGACACATATCCATCACTAGGATCAGGTGGGTGAGAGAACACAAAGTCATTAAGAAAATATGTCACAAGGGATCCTTATATAAATAGCTAGGCAATCAATCTTTACCAGGATCCACCTGCAAAGCCAAGAATTCTCCCTCTAGAAGGAAGTGATATCTTCCACAGAGGGCATGGCTTTGCTCCAAATCACTGGAGACTACATACAGCACACTGAATCTGTTGGGTCATACTGTCAAGTGATCTACATGATTGAACCAGGATCCAGAATAGCTGAAGAAACAAAGGAAGGTCTTTCCCTCAGCCACATTCAAAGCTCTCACCCATTATAGATTATCTCATAAGTGGGCACAGACATACTTAGCATACTTAATATAACGTGAATTGCCTCCAAAATTCAGAGGCTTATCAGCCACTACACCTCTTTCTAGAGGTGGCGAGCACAATGCACAACAACTTATCGTAGGTTCCAGATCACTAGACCATCAAATACAGGAGTACATTTTCAGGACATTTATCTCTATAGTAGCTCAGTCACTTATGTTTCTACCATAGCATTCTTGTACTTCATGCTCACCAGGTCCTTTGACTGGTGAATATGACTTGAGGCTTTACCTTGATTGATTCTACCTGCATGGCCCTCATTCCATGGGTCATAGAGCCAGAGTGAAATTTTTTGCTAGAAGCTACAAATGTCCATTCCAAATCTATATGCAAGAACTAGAGCCAGCCTTTATGATGGATTTGGGTAAAATCTCCATCACTTCATCCCCATAAGTCTGGTCCCCACATGTTCCCAGTGGATTCCATGTACCTAACAAGTCTTTGGGTCTAGAAAATGGATTTGTACTCTATTTGTGGTATTATGGTGGAGTGACCCCTCAAGTGTCTCTGGCGTACCCCTCATCCAAGAGATACTAGGCCACAAACAGATTTGAAGTTTAAAATTGAACAAGAGGCAATGAATTTCCCTTATGGCGATTCCAATCAGGCCTTCGTTCCTAAAAGCTAGAGTTTGTCTTTGCACATGTAAGAAGTTTCTATATATCAGTTAGGACCCCCAGTGACCCTGGAAAGTTCCTCATCAACTAGCCATTGCCACAGTTCCTTACAAATGATGCATTTTGATCAACTTCAATTTCACTGTTGCTTATGGCCACCATGTCCATGTTGATGCAGCCTAGCCATTTAGCCTGGGTCTCTCCAGAGTCACACATTCTCCACCAAGATGAGGTAATCCACATTCATGGTCATCATTCCCAAATCTTTCCTCAGGCTGCATGGGATGACCACGTCAGCACTTTTCTGGCATTCTTGTGTTCCTTTTGCCCATGCATTTCTCAGGCTTCCTTTGCTGGCGTAGTTCAGAGGAGCTGTATAGATTTCAACTGCTAGAACAGTTGTGAGAATTGGCAGCCAACTTCTCATGGGAGTGCAGAGGTATTGTTTCCTGGTAGAGATGGAATATGAGCTAGGCTTAAAGTACATAGCATCTGGATATCTGTTGAAGTAGAGAGGACATGCACAGAGAGCCACCAAATGTACCCAAGAATGCCTGCGAGATGCTTAGACCTCAGTTAACAAACCACCCAATCTGGCTAAAAGGCCAGGATAGAATAGAGGTCAAAGACAGATACAAGATGCCTATGCCACATTGTTAATAATCCTATAAAACTATTTGGAAGCCAAATGTCTACTGTCTAGATATTTGCTTAGATAATCAGTTAAAGGCATTTTAAAAGAAGGGAAAGTGAAGCAAGTTATTAAAAGAACAGAAATATGTGCAGTGATGGGTGCTAACTGAACTTATTTTGGTGATATTTTGCAATATGTACATATATTAAATCATTATGTTGTATACCTGAAACATGTTAAAAGAAAAAATAAGAAAGGAAGGAAGGAAGGAAGAAAGGAAGAAAGTAAAAAGAAAGAAAGAAGAAAGAGAAAGAAAGAGAGAAAATTAAGAAAGAGAAAAAAGAAAGAGAAAGAAAGAAAAAGAAAATGAAGTAAGATACCAGAGAATACATGTAGAAGCACTACGGGTATAATTAGGAAGAATTCATTGAATGCACTATATATTAACAGTTTATTTTTATTGTGACTATTTTAGGTTCTTAATCCATAATATGGATTTAGGTTTCATATCAGCCTTGAAGTTTCTGAGGCTCCTTTATTTCTCTGCATTTTATTGCTTGCTGCCTTTTGTATTCCAGTTAGTGTCTCTGTGCTCCTTGGGGTGAAACAGAGCTATTCAGGGATTGAATGGGGTACAATTGTTCTAACATCCTCTTTTTTCCTTTATCTTTTTTTTTTTTGAATTGTTCTTTCACTTGATTATCAATACTCCCTCTTCAGAACTGACTGATGACATCTTTCAAGAGAAAAAAAAATCTATCACTTATGTGAATGACAGAGATCAGGTATCATTTAGACAAATGTGTGCTTTCTGCAATCAGCAAACCTATTTATAGGGAAAGATAACATACTGACAACTTCATGAACCATTTGGCGCATGCTCAGTGGCAAAATTAGTCTTTCTTCTCTTTCAAATTTGAAAGTTACTTTCAAGCGTAATACATCAGTGATGAGGTGAAAGTTAATGTCTTCCACCCTCCAAAGCAATACTTACCGGGTTTGTAGATGCCATTAAGGGTGATATACATTAGAAGAAATGTAGTTTTGCCCCGAACATTCCATTGTTCCTCCATCATGAGTTGTTTCTCTGATTATTCTTTACAAAAGTGTATTTTGAGTTTCAATTAAGTGATTTTTCAACCTCATAAGCATAATGTTGTCTTTATAGAGCATACTTAATTTTACTAACATTTGCTGAAAGTATAGTTTAGGAGGCGTATTTAGAGAACAGAAGTAAATACCAAGATATCATCAGGCTTTCTCGAGACTAGCTAAAAGAAAGTAAATTTTCTGTTCTGTAAAAAGACAGTAGTTATTTTTGATTCCTGAAGCCAAAATACTAGTCATTTTTGTCCATGGATTCTAACTCAATATTCTAAATGAAAAAGCAATTACTGTAGTAAGCAAGCAAATTAATGAATCATATTTTTACAGCCAAAAGTTCAAAGATCCAAGCTTTATCACCCCACATCTTAAATATTTTACAAAGTAGTTTATCAAATACAATAGTAAGGAATCACTAAAAATGAAATGTTCAGAAATATATATTGGAGGGAAAGAAAATAAAGCATTGATATCCATGAAATATTGGGAAGCATGAAGTGAAATGAAACTAAACGCTGAACAGTTCCATATGCCCTGTTATAATTTAGCATTCTTATTTTCAAGACAAATTTCTGCTTTTGATATGGTCACTGCTAATTTATGAACTATATTTTAAAAAAAACTACCAACACACTATTTAATTCCCACTTCTTATCCAACTATATTCCAACTTCTCAGCCAGGATTTTAATTGATTTTTGTAGTAGCCAGTTGTTAATAGGATAATTTGTCAATACAATAATAAAACAATTGTCTCAATGGCTCTAGTCGCTCAGTTCATCAGATAACAAAGTTGAGTTTTGTTTCATTAATTGAATGCAGGTGGAGGATTTGTTGGATGAAAGATATAAATCCCTGTGGAACTGTGGAAATCTGGGTCAGAGATCACTGAAAAATTAGTTAAGCATGATGGGTCAACAGTGACCCGGACAGGTGTCTCAGCTTTGTTTCTCTGTGTCACTTCCTGTGCTGTTTCTTAAATACTGGTCTGGTGAGGTCGGGCATGCAGGTCAACACATGTATTTCTGAGTCTGTAGTAAATTAGAAGCCAGGCTAGGATTGCTTATCCTCACAAACACATGATCGCAAACACCCAGACGACATTAACCTCTCAGGGTAAAAAATATTTCACTGTACGTTTAACAGTTACAATGAGACTAGGGAGGGTTTGTTTTTTTCTTAAAGATGAGTGACAATTTAAAACTAGGGGCAAATACTTTTTCTTTATTGAAAGAATAAGAAAAACTAAAGCATAAGTTATCCAAGAACATATAATTGTTGAGGAAAGGAACTGGTGCTAGTTGAAATACACTCCTTTTTTTTAAAACCATCTTTAAAATTCCAAAGACTTTTCATATTCTGCAGTGAACCCATAGACAATTTACTTTCAATTCTTTTTGTTTCATCATATTTTAATGAAACAAATATTTTTTTTTCCATTTTTGAGGATTGTCTATGCTGTCTACACTGTCTCTACTGAGTATTGTTATCTTAGTGATAACATAGTAAGGTTATTCTTGAGATCTATATGATAGTGATGACATAACCCAGATTGGAGCAAATCATAGTATTGGACACTCTGGAGAGCAGTACTATAAAGGCTCCTTTTGAACCTGAAAGTTCATTCAGTGAGTAGGCACACATAGAAACCATAGCTTATTTTGTGGCCTTCTTCATGCCTTGACTCCCCAAAACAACTGCACATGCACACACATTATATATCTTTTTAGTTGCTGTCTTTGTTTTGTTATGAAGACAAAAATTTTTTAAATAAGTTAAAGAGTTCTTTTTATAGGTTTATTTATTAATTTTTCGAGAGAGAGTGAGGAAGAGTGTGAGCAGGACAGGGGCAGAGAGAGAGAGAGAAAATCCCAAGCAGGCTCCACACTGTCAGCACAGAGCTGACATGTGGCTTGATCTCACAAACCATGAGATCATGACCTGAGCCAAAATCGAGAGGCAGTCACTTAAGCAACTGAGCCACCCAGGCATCCCAACCTGGGAGGGGTAAGAATCAACTCTAGATTTTTGGCTCAGGTCATAATATCATGGTTCATGAAACTGAGCCCCACATCAGGCTCTGTGCTGACAGTGTGGAGCCTGCTTGGGATTCTCTCTTTCTCTCTTTCCCTCTCTTGCTCTCTCTCTCTCTTTCTTACTTATTAAGATAAATAAATAAACTTAAAAAAAAGAGTTCTTAAATCCAAAGATAAGCCTAACTTAAAAAAAAAGAAAAGGGATTTAAAGTAGAAAAAAATCAAAATTATATTCAATACAGATAAGCTGGCTGTGGTAAGAAAAGCTGGAAGAACTATCTAAGCATTCAAACTAAATCTATTTTATATCTTATTACAATAATTATTTGTGTTGCATGCTAAGAAATGCTTATATGCCATTTTGGTTTACTTTGGTAGTATCCCATTGGGTAAATGTATATATTTTCCTATTGGCTATCTTTTATAGATTCCAAGATGCATAATTTTTCACAATTTAACATCTCTGAAATTGGGATGTATCTTAAAAACACTGTTTTATCAGTTAATGGCAGCGTTGCTTTTGTGTATTACTGGTTCATATAATGATGTATACTATACCAGGATGACATCTTGGATTTGAGCAAATACAGATACAAACTAGCTTTCCTTTCTACAATAATAATATCTCACTTGTGCAACACTTTAGAGTATGTCCACGAAGGATCATATCCAAGAATGGTGTGGCTGGGATACGTGGACAATCCCACTCTAGACAGGGGAGAGGAAGTGCTCACTGAATACGATTGACCAGAAGCCGGTGCCACAATGAAAGCAATTTACTTTTGTTTTTGCATATGTGTACTTGACATCACCACGTGCCAAAATCATGGCTAACATAACATCCCTCATGCCAAAATGGGTGTCTATTTGTCCAAAAACTCATTGACTTACAGGGGAAAATTTTTTTTTTTTCAAATAAGATGCTTTCTTAATAGGTAAAGGAAGCAGCACAACCATACCTCTCATATCTCTTCATGGTTGGAAGACTCAGGTTCAGCATCTTCACTTGATTAGAATCCCTGAACCATACTAGAGGCTGTGCTTAGATGTATGCAAGAGTCTGTTTCCTAGGCTAATGTCTGGGGTGCTTGATTTTGAGGGTCCAGGGAAGAACCAAAACTGGAGGTCTCTTTTTGTTGAAGACATGAAGTGTTCATGAAAGGATGGATTTGTCCATCCAAACAGCTTAAAGAGAATATCATAGACAAGCAGGAATCTGAGGGAGGATGAAGGGAACTCACTCAGCATGAAGGGAACATCAAACCTTCCTTGAGCAAAACTTCTTTCTTTGGAAATGATAAAATTGAAGTCCAGTGCCTACGAATTGCCCTAAAATTCACTTCTTGTACTATCATAGTCATGATGGAGGCTGAGTGGACAAGGTGGCCAGAGAAAAGGGGAGAGGGATATACTTGTACTTCGTCGCTTTAGAGAGAGTCGTGCCCTCTCAATGGGACCACAAAGAAATGGTCTGCAAAGGACCCTCAGCAATGCCACAAAAAAAGTAAGAAGAACTCTTCTGATTGCCCCTAAGTCTAGCAGGTCTGTCAGTCTCGGTGAGGAGAAAAAGTAGAAATGAGTACCAGCTGGATTTTAGTAATGGGAACTCTCTGTGGCAGGCGTTTATATATTTTACTTCACAGATGTGCAAGTTAACTCTCAGAGAGGTTAAGGGACTTGCCAAAAATCGGTGTTCCCTTGGCTTGAAAGTGCTAGAACAAAAACAAAAGGTCATTTTACTCCTAAATTATTGCACGTTTTGCAACACAAGGCTCTTTACACAATGGCAATTTCCCCTCAACCCTGGAAACCTTCCTAAGTGTAAGGGACCCTTTGTCACCCAGGTTCCTTGTTTAGAACGCTATCTGCAGAAAATTGACTGTAAAAGCTTTAAAAAAACAGAGAAAACTTTCCACACGTCTATCTCTCTGGTTAATTCCTTCTAGCGATTTGGTCAGCTCTTAAATTGCAAAGACATCATTTTAAACTTCAAGTGGATTTTACATCACTTGACCATATTTGTTTCTATGAAGTGAATTTTGATGTACACCCATTATGTATTTCTTAAAGCGTGAATATGAAACCTCATCACCTGAACTTTTAAAAAATCATTTAAAATCACATTAAGGTCAGTGTTATTGTTACATACTCATGTACTCTATGTGCGAATTAAAAATAGATCAATCACATTCAGCATTCAAGTTTTTGTCAAGTACAGTTATTTATCCTGAAGCACGTGTGCTATTAACAAAGGCTCCAGACGGGGCATCTATGGAGACTGTCAGTGTGAAGTGGTAGTTGGGGAAGAACCTGCTGGCAGGTCTGTCAGAGTCTGTATTCCAGAGAACTCGGACCAGGTCTCTGTTTTGTTTACATCACCCAGACACTTTTTAGTTAGATGTGGATATCTAGAAAAAGAATTGCAGAAGACTGATTGGCCTAAGTTACTCAAATTGGTCAACTTTATTACAAATGCTCCCCAGCAAAATCTCTACCTCCTTCACATGACTCAAGAAATGCTTAACCGGATGGGTGTGTGCGTGGGTCCATCTGTTGAGACTCTCACTCTTGCTTTCAGCTCTGGTCAGGATCCCAGGGTGGTGAATCCAGCCCTTGTTGGGCTCCTGGGCTTAACCCGGAGCCTGTTTCAGATTCTCTCCCTCTCTCTCTTTGCCTCTCTCCCTGCATGCATTCTCCCTCTCTCTAAAATATAAATCAAGAAATCAAGAAATCAAGAAAGTGTCTAACTTGACCTTGCTGCGAGCTCTTTTCCTGAAGGAACTGCAGTAGCTGATACTGACCTTCCTTATATTCCTTCTTTTCCAGGCTCCTTTTCTAACACTGATCCTGGGTCGAAGAGTACTTTGGTTAGTACGTTTGTTCTAATGTAAAGGAGATTACTTTAGAGTTGATGGTCTTTAATGGTCTTAATCTCAATCCCTGGCAATTAGAAAGACAATTTAGCCCTTTTTGGTGAAACTAACATCTTGTAAATAAACCTTTTTCTTTTTCCTTTAATCGAATTATTTTTGTTACCATTTCTTCAACACAATATCTTCAAATCTCTTCTTTTCAATGCCAGGTAACATTGCTAGTTGAGGTCCCCAGAGACTGCACAGAGAGAGTAGTAACGAAAAGACTCATCTCTTAGATATGCCAAAGAAATAAATGATCCTACCTAAAGGGTACAATGAAGCTTGAATAATTTTTGCCCACTATTAATTTATTATTAATTACTTTTGAAATTTAATGTTATTTATTTAGTTTTATTTATATTTTTTGAAACCTAAGTTTATTTATTTACTTTATTTACTTTAAAAAAATTAATGTTTATTTGAGAGAGAGACAGAGTGTTGAGCTGGGGAGGGGCAGATAGAGAGGGAGACATAGAATCTGAAGCAGGGTCCAGGCTCTGAGCTGTCAGCACAGAGCCTAATGCGGGTCTGAAACCTACAAACTGAAAATCATGACCTGAGCCTCAGCCAAAGATGGACACTTAACCGAATGAGCCACCCAGGCACCCCTGCAACTAATTTTAAATTAAAGCAAATGCCCATATATCGAAGACAAAAGAAAGAAATATTTTTAAACGAAACCACTTCCAATTAAAAATAAAAAAAAAAAAAAGAAATTACTCACAAAGCTTTAAAATACCAGCTGGGCCTAATACAATTACACAAGTGGAATACATTTAAACATCATATATCACAATTTGAAGAGATTTTACATTTTTATACTTTCAGAGTTGGCAAATGAATAAATGTCATGGTTTTTCTATTGTTTAAAAACTAAGTAAGTGCTTCACTTTGCAGGTAAGCTCTGCAGTTTGATGCCAATTGTGATTGCCAAGTGCATTCTAGACAATGCCAGGATGTCATTTGCCTTTATCCAATTATGAAATGGCAAGAGGTGTCTTTCCGAGTCTACCCAGCATTATTCCCTTTAAGCTCTGATTGCTCTTGTCCATCGTATTCCTTTTTCCCTTGCAGTGTCG
>NW_027551558.1:3711298-3736872 GCF_008692635.1 Crocuta crocuta
TTTTCTCATAAAGCTGCAGACACTTTGCGTTTCTTTCCCCCACTTCTTGGTCTCACTTCGTTTCCTCCTTCATTCACACTGGTCTGAGGTTATACTCCTAATAAAGTTTCAGCACAGAAGCTTTTCTTAGGTTTTATCCTCTATGCAACATAGACCAAGACAGAGTCTGATTTTTAGAAAAGAACAATAATTCTTTCACCAGAATCATGAGAGAGACAAAGGAAGAGACAAAGAGAGAGGGAGAGAAGGTACAGCTACTAATATCAGAAAGGAAATAAGAACACAACAAAAGATCCTGCATGCATCAAGAAGAATACTGACAACTTGATCTGCATAAACTTAAAGTTTAAAATTGTTCAATGGCTTCATTGAAATAGAAGAATTTACTGAAAGAAAAAACAAAGCTCACTCAAAAAGAAATAAGTACCCTGGAGGGCCCCAAATCTATTAAATATATGGAATTCATAGTTTAAATCTTTCTATCAGATGAAAGTCAGGGGCCAGATGGCATCATTGTAAATTATAGCAAATATTTAAGGAAGAAATCATATCAATTTTCCATGAGTTCTCAAGATAATAGAAGGTCGATAACACTTCTCCAGTTCATTTTGTTATGTCAAAACTAAAGACATTCAAAGAGAAGGAAACAATAATTTCCATGAAGGTGATACAAAAATATTCCTCAAAATATTGGAAAATTGAATCCTATGCATCCTGACTAAACTGGGTTTATCTCAGAAATGCAAGGCTATTTCCAAACTCAAAAAATTCATCAACATAATACACATATAAACAGAAAGAGAAGAAAAAAGTCCTATATGATCATCTCAATAGATGCAGAAAAACCATTAGAGAAAACCCAAAGCCATTTCTGATTTCAAAAAAAAACCTCTCCGCAAAATAAGAAAAGAAAGAATTCAATTAAACCAATAAAGACTATCCACAAAAACCCCATTATTCAAGAATAATTAATTATGAATGACTGAATGTTTTTCCTATAAGCTAGTAAACAAGACAGATTTCCAGTGTTACCACTCTTATTTGAGTCTGCCATGTAAAATACAAGATGTTCTATTAAATTTGTATTTCTGAAATTATATATATTTAGTATAAGTATGTCCAGTTCAATAATTTGGACACAACTCTACTAAAGAAATTATTTGTTATTTATCTGAAATTCAAATTTAACTGAATGCCATAAACATATATACATAAATATATTGCTAAGTATAGCAACTCTACTCCTATTAATCACTGTATTAAAGATCCTGGAGACTCAATTAGGGCAAGAAAAAAATACAAGCCATACGAATTGGAAAGGAATGAATAAAATTGTCTCTATTCACAGGTGGCATTATTATATTTGTAGACAATGCCAAAAAATCTCTTAAAAAACTCAAAATTAGAAATAATAAATAAGTTTATCAGGGTCGCTGAATACAATATGAAGATATAAAAAATCAATTGATTTTCTATACAGCAGCAATTAAAATTGGAAATTAAAAAATTTTTAAGTAGCTGATATAATAACAAAAAAATGGAATATTAAATATACATCTATCAAAATATAGGAAGAAGGGGTGCCTGGGTGCCTCAGTAGGTTAAGCATCCGACTATGGCTCAGGTAATGATCTTGCTGTTCTCCAGGTTGAGCCCCATGTCGGACTCTGAACTGACAAGTCAGAACCTGGAGCCAGTTTCAGATTCTTGTATGTCTCTTTCTCTTTGCCCCTCCCCTGCTCATGCTGTATCCCTCTCTTTCTCAAAAATAAATAAACATTTTAAAAAATACAGGAAGAATATAGTGAAAACTGTAAAACACTAATGAAAAAAGCAAACACACCAATAACCCAAGATATGACATGTTAATGTTTGGATGACTCAATGTTATCAAGATGTCAATTTTCCCCATAGTGATGGGGAATTCACTGCAATATCAAAGAAAATTCCTGAAGGATTCCTTTTTTAAGAAACTGACAAGCTAAGTTCAAAATTTATATGGAAAGGCAAATAAAGTAGAATAGCCAACTTAATTTTGAAAAAGAACAAGTTGGAGGGCTCGCGTTACCTGATTTCCAGTTTCTGATTAAACCATGTAATCAAGACATTGTGATATTGGGGGAAAAAAGGACACACATGACAAAGTCTAGGAAATGGCCCACACCTAAAGGCAAATTGAATTTTGATAAAAGTGTATAAGTAATTACAAGGAAAAAAATCTTTTCAACAAAAGGTGAACAATGGGATATCCATGTGAGAGAAAAGAGAATTTCTTCCTATTTTCGCATTACATACAAAAACAAAGTCAAAAAGAAGCATACACCCAAATATCAAGCCTAAAACTATAAAACATCCGAAAAAAATAGGAGAAAATAGTTTTTAACCTTGAAGGAGGCAAAATGTTCTTAGGTCAACAAAGCATGATCAATAAAAGAAATAAATAATTGATTATTGGACCTCATCACACTTAAAACATTCCGCTCTTTGAAAGAATCTGTTAATAAAATGAAAAGAGAGTAAAAAAACACTTACCAGACACATCTGCATACATATTCAGGATACATATAGAATATTCAAATATCAACAATAGGAAATCAAATAACCTGGTAAAAAGAATGGTCCAATGATTTGAATGGATGTTTAGCCAAATAAGAGATGTGGATAGCAAGTAAACACATTAAAAAAAAGAAAAATCAAAAAACAACATACAAAAAAGACCCTCAACACCATTAGGGAAATGCAAATTAAAACTATGAGATTTCACTCCACACTCTTAGAATGGACTTTTCTTAAAAAAAAAAACAACAACAACAATACCAAGTGCTGGTGAGAATATGGAAAACTTAGGGCTTATACATCCCTGGTGGTTGAACCACCTTGGAAAAGAGCTTGGCAGTTTTGTATGAGATTAAACATATGTTTAGCATAAAGTCAGAAACCTCACCCCCATATATATACCAAAGAGAAATAAAAACTCATATTTGTACCAAAACCTGCATCTGAACGTTTTGAGTGTTATTTAAAATTTGTTTAGTGTTTTATTTACTTTTGAGAGAGAGAGACAGCATGAACAGAGGAGCATCAGAGAGAGAGGGAGACACAGAATCTGAAGACAGGCTCCAGGCTCTGAGCTGTTAGCATAGAGCCTGATGAGGGGCTCAAACCCACAAATTGCAAGATCATGACTTGAACTGACATTGGACCGACTGAGCCACCCAGGAGTCCCTTGAGTGTTATTAATAAATCATCAAGAACTGGAAATAACCCAAATGACTCTTAATTCATGAATGGGTTAAAAAATTGTTACTCTCATGTAATAAAATAATTCAGTATTAAAGAGGAACAGGTTCCTTATACCCAAAGCAATATGGGTATATTGTGAAAGCAGTATGTTAAGTAAGACAAAAAAGACTTGAGACCACTACCTGCATTACCCCATTCATGACATATTCTGGAAAAAGAAAAACTGTAGACACATAACCAACCTACTCATCACCAGAGCCTCGGGATAGAAAGAAGGGCTTATCTACAAAGGAACACTTGAGAGCTTTCAGTGTGTTTGAATGATTCAGTATATTTTTCTGTATACCGTGCTGTTATACAAAGTCATACATTTTTCAAACTTCACAGAACAGTAAGTAAAATGGTTGACTTTTATTTCACGTAAATTATACCACAATAAATTAAAAGTGAACTTGTAGAATGTAGAAAGGATTAAGAAGGTAAGAGTGGTATCATTCTAATGGTGAAAGGTAAAATTGAGTAAAAACTAAGCTTGATTAGATTATTGGATTCTGGAGACTGAATTAAGGAAATTATAGAAAATTAAATGAAATAAATAATGGCATACAAAGATTATGATGACTGGACTCTAGGTAGATCCAACATGCAAAGATTGGTGTTTCTGATGAAGAAGACTAAGAGAATATAGAAAAAAATTCATTCAAATGTATTAGAAAAAATGTTTTCTGAATTCTCAGTATGACACTATAAATCCAAAGAGACTTTTCTTTTAAGTTAAAACAAAAACCTGTGAAGTCACTTAATTTTTAGCTTACACTATGAAGCAATTAAGCACAAAAATAAATCACCCTGATTTACCAATATTAGCTCAACCTAGGCTTCTCCAAGACAATGGCCAATTCCTGTAGACAATAGATCGGTATCAACCAATATCTGAGGCAAAGAACATACCAAAAATTTAATAAGCAGATGAGTTTTTCTTTAAGTTCAAAACTGCCAGGATGACACCCATAATCCTTTCTGGAGAAAATAAAATAGTATTTGAAGCTGACATTCAACCAGCCAAGAGATGAAATCAAATAAAGAACTGAACACTGGGAACTTTATGGCAAGTGCTGGCAATGAACGTGGAATTATTTAAAAGCACTAAAACCTTGGATGCACAATATATTATTCCTATTAAATATGTTGACAATCTAGAAGTAAATCCAAGACTTGCAAAAGTAAAAAAATATGAGACCAGATTGTATAAGAAAGTATCATTGGATTTCTTACTTCATCTTTCTTGTCCCTTCATTGCTGGTAGACAATAAATACTGATAAAAGTGAAATATTTAATTACTATACAGAAGCAAGTGACCTTAACCACCACCAAGTGTAAATTTTTTCTTTTATTTTAGAAGTATCCTTTAATGATTTTTCAGATAAATAAACATCTATTTGTTATTCAACAACTCGTCCAATTTTATTTCCACTCTTTTTTTCTGTTATTCAAATAAAATAAAATTTAGTGTTTTATATGAAACACATGTGCATTATGTTCTGTTATTTAAATTTTTTATTCCTATTTATAATTCTACCTGTCCACTCACTTATCATTCTATTTATGCATATGAAGAGAGAAATACCTAAAATGATCTGGAAAAAATAATGAGGGCATTCATTTCTGAGTAGCAGGAAAAAGTTTATTATTTGTATCATTCTCTATTACTTAAGTATGGTAATGGGCCTAATATTTTTATAAAAATAATAATTGTATGTGTAAAATTTGCTGAAAGTATTTTTCTTTGTATAATATGTAGTTAAAATGACAGGTTACCTGAAGTTATAATGTAAGACGTTTTCATAATTTTAGTTTTGCATTTTTAGACCCATTTCTGATTACTATTATTACAATGATTATGCCAGATAATAGAATAAGGCACTAATATTTGGCAAATAGTGTTTCTTTTCCACATACCAAAACTTAGGGTTATTAATGATAGATAGCCTTGAATGCAATGCTTAGAATGATGGTAAGACAGTGTTCGGGCTTAGAAAGAAAGCATGTCTTAATCAATGACTCTATCTGTCCTGACTAAGAGAGGTGGTACACCTGAATTTATTTTAGAAAGATAATATGTGTGCATTATTTTAGGACTATACTTATAAAATCACTAAGTTTCTGAAAAGGTAGGTTATTTTGTGAGGGATACTATACAAGTATCAATATAATTCATAACAGTGTCAGGTCAATTAAGGACCATTAGAGAGAAAACCTGTATCACCTAAATAATACTTGTATTGTTATGAACAGACTGTTAGTAAAATGGACATTAAAGGTGCTGGGGTGGGAAGCTCAGAAGAAAGTGAGGAACGTGTTACCAGAAACCAAAGGAAGAGCAGTGTTGATTATACAGTAGTAGAAAGTTTAAGGGAATTTTGTCCTGCAGTTATGTGGAAAGCACAATTTGTAAAAAGACAAACCTGGATAATCAGCTGAGGATATTTCTAAGGAAAACATTGAAAGCTTTTCTGGCTTCTTCATGCTGTTGGTAGTGAAATGTGCCAGTAGAGAGATAAATTGAGTGAAAAATTTTTAAACAAAAAGGAACCAAGACTTGATTATTTGAGAACTTCTTGGCCAATCCAGATGGCAAAAGACAATAAAATTAAGAGATTAATTCCCAAACTGCAGAGTAGTGTAAAAGCTAAATTCATGGCTGGACAATGTTTTACGAAAACCTCAGAGACATCAAAAGGTTAGCAACTTGAGTCACACAAAAGGCTCTTTGAAGAGATTAAGGACGTGCCTCATAGATTCTCTTCATCAAAGGAGCATCTGTAGGAAGCTTTAGGGTGTAAACTGCCAGCCATGTTAGCAGAAGCCAAAGAGAGAGAAGGCATTATCTCAGAAGGATTTGTGGACATGGCTTCTGTCTTATGGAGGGAGGACCTGTGAAATTCACACAAAGCCCACAGGCTCATGAGAATTTCATACCAGCACTTGCTTGGACTTAAAGGGACAGAAAGGGGACAAAAATGAAAGAAGGTGTTCAGACCTTCAAAATACTACTGCAGGAAGCAGGTTAATGAAAATATTCATCTGCAAATAATGAACTGGCTATGGACCTAAAGACATATTCTCTGGGATTATCTTGGCTGACCCAATCTAATCACATAAACTCCTAGAGGGAGAGAAAGTTCTTTGCTAGAAGTCAGACAGATAGAGCAGAAGACATCAGAGAGATTCAAAGTATGAGAAGGACTCAACCCGCCATTGCTGGGTTGAAAGCACATGGAAAGCATAAGAAGGACCATAGCTTCTAGGAGTAAAAACCAGTCTCCATCTGATAGTCAGCAAGTAAACAAGGACTTTAGTCCTACAACCAAAAGGAATTAAATTCACCAACCACCGAAGATTCTTCTTGGAGTCTCTAGTAAGGAATGTATGACTCTGTCAACAGTTTGATTTCAGCCTTTTGATCATAAAAGCAGGGGACCCAATCAAGTCCACGAGGTCCTCTGAAATGCAAAAATTCTGAGATTAAAAATTGTGTTGTTTTGAGCCACTAAATTTATGGTAATATATTATGCTACATCAGGTAAAGAAAACTTACACAGTTCCATATTTCTATGATGAGAAAAATATTATTTAATAGAAAATGAGAGAGATCTCATCTGAACTATGTAGAAAGGCATGCTAATATGAGATTCAAAAAATGACCCACTATTTTAATCAACTTAATCAAATAATGAGGCCAGAGTGAAAACTATTAAGCCATTTTGTTTTGTTAAAAAAAAAAAAAAACCTTGGGGCTCCTCGGTGGCTCAGTAGATTAAGTGTGTCACTTTGACTCAGGTCATGATCTCACAATTTCGTGGGTTCGAACCCCACGTCGGGCTCTATGCTGATAGCTCAGAGCTTGGAGCCTGCTTCAGATTCTGTGTCTCCCTCACTCTCTGTCCCTCCCCAACTCATGCTCTGTTTCTCTCTGTCTCAAAAATAAATAAAAACATTTTTAAAAATTAAAAACAAAACAAAATTTTAAAAAACTCATTTTTAAACCACTGACCCTGTTAGCTACTTCAAATTAACATGTTAAAACTTTCCCATGTTTAGAATTATGAAAACTTGAGATGCTGGTAGCCTCCAAGATGACCTTCAAGAGTCTCTGTCTCCTGGTTGTTTTCACCCTTGAACCATCCCCTCCCAGCCAGTGTTGTTCTATGTGACCAAAAAAAAAAAAAAAAAAGTGGGAGAATGGGTGGTATATCACTTGTACTTTTAGATTCTAAAAGGTACTGCAGCTTTTTTCTTGGGTTCTGATCCTCCCCAGTTCTTCTGTTTTTGGAGAAGCCAGATTCTATACCATGAACAGCCCTATGGAGATGCTTATGAAGTCAGGAACTGGAGTCGTCAGCTGCCAGTTACATGAGTGCACTTGGAAATGGATCACCAGCCCAGTCAAGCCTTCAGATGACTGCATTCCCAGCTAATATCTTGACTGCATCCAAATGGAAGACCTGGAGCCAGAACCAGTTAGCTAAGCTATGCTTGCATTCTTGACCTACAGAAAGTAAATGAGATAAGTGCTTGTTGGTTTTAGTCACTAAGTTTGTCAAAATTTGCCACACAGCAATAGATAACTAAGATACTCAGTTAGGTCAAAAAAGATGATCCCCTCCACAAGCAATTATCCATACAAAAGAAGTATTAAACTCATAGGTCCTAACACAGAACTCTTAAAAAAATTATATCATGAGTTAATCAGTTCACTCTAAAATCAGACTGCATTAACTCTGCATATAAACAGACACAGAAGTCAACACAGAATTAAGACCAGGATCCGTTAGGACAGGCTGGTAAACTTCAGGTTCACCACTGACTCTCTGTTGCCTAACTTCATGCCTACCATATACACACAGACACATACAAAGCAGTCAAATGATAATTTTGAACAAATGACTGATTGAATGAATGCGTATAGTAAAAAGACTACGTAACCGGGAAGTTGTTACCTATTACTGCTTTTTTCATCAGCCATTATGGTTACATCTACTCCTTCTTCATTGGCAAGGAACTGAATAATCTTTGTTTCTTTACCTACGTGCTTGTTGATCCTCCCATCCAGATTTGGCAACAACTGCCAACCCAATTCATCATCTATTGCCGCTGATCAAGTCACTTAACAAAACCCAGATGCTTTAATAAAAATAGATGCAGAGCCTAAGGAACCCAATGGCAGGACATGGTGGAGTGACTTTTAATTGCACCAAAAAGAAAAAGGAAAAGAGACATCCTGAAAATGGCATTAAAGTTCTAAAATTTGGGTGGTGATCCTCCATGCTGCATTTCTTGATTAAAATAATCACTTCAAATTGTACTTTGGGGATGCACTTCGCAGGTGCGCCTAGTGGAATAACAATGAAGTCCAAGTCATATTGAGTCATTACTGACTATCACTCAAGAAGATGAGTTTCCTAAGTCTCTTATAACTGCCACTGCAGCGAGAACATACACATCAGGAGTTATTTTGGGTTCTGCCTCTTAGCTCTTTAAATCAAAGCTTATCAAGGAAGTCTATGCCTATGGCGTCTTTGACATCTCTGCCACCTTTTGCTTTCTTTATTTCTTTTTTTGTTTCAACAGACCAGCAGCAAGCAAGAGAAGAAATGAATATGGCTCAGACTCATTAAAACTGATTGCCAAGGCACCTGCTACATAAATGCTATCAATATCAATGACCTTTGATCAGAATTCTGTGTTTCCTGGAACACAGCTGTTAGAGCTGCAGCTCCATGATCTGCAAAGTATAATATTAGGAAAAAAAGGTGACTGTTCACTAATACTGATGTGTGATAGGTTATTTGACTGAAGGATTTTTATTCAAAAGGCAAGAGATTCATTGGGAGAGAGGCAGGGCATAAAACACAGGCAACAATATGTTTCAGCAACAACATGCTTTAACTGCTATTTCTGGCACACAACATGCCAAAGGCAGGAGATTCACAGGGGGTAGGGGGAAATCATGAAAATATGTTGTGGCAAGTGGAATTTATCTTTTAATCATTGTCTATTTCCTCCTGCCCTATTATGATTCTCTATCTATATGTCTCTGTATCTAAATATTTTGCTAAGTGGGAGGAGGTTTCAATGGAATTAAATTGCACAGCTGTGCTTTTGGGGAATGCTTTATATATAATAATGAATAAGCTCCTTTTAAAGTTTGGTTATTTGAATCAGACAAGCCATCTAACATTTCATTACTTAGTAGAACCTTTTATAAACCCTATGATATAAATAAGCAATAACAATCATATATGTATGTGCATGTATATGACATATATATATAATTCAGATATTGCGAATAACTGATTAGTTTTTGGATGTGTGTGTGTGTGTGTGTGTGTGTGTGAATTCACAAAATAAAATAATGAGAGGAAATGTAACAAATCTGGAAAAAATGAATTAAAGTTGAATTCAAATTTAAAAAGAGGTAAAGTCAAATCTGTTGCCCTGGTTAGTTGACTGTATGGTATTCATGAGAATGGAGATATGAAGTTAACTTAACCATAACTTAAATGTTCATTGAATTAGATGCCAAAGTACTGGAATTCCAGTGGGTCTCCTGTCTTAAACGGGATTGCCAGATTAAAGAGTGGATGCAGCTAAGTTAGCTGTTGCTTGATGAACAACAAATGATGGTTTTTAAGCATAAGTATATCTTAAATGTTACAAGGGACATACTTACACTTAAAAATCATGGTTTCTCTAAATTTCAGGTTTAAGTGAGAATTCTATATATTTACTTGAAAAATATGGCAAGTCTACCCTTACTTTTAGGCCATAGCTTGCTCAATTTGCCTGATTCCTGATCAGTTGTAGTAACTATATATTTACTTCTTTCTTTTTTTTTTTAATGTTTTTATTTATTTCTAGGAGAGAGAGAGACAGTGTGAGCAGGGGAGGGTCAGAGAGAGAGGGAGTCACAGACTGAAACAGGCTCCAGGCTCTGAGCTGGCAGTCAGCACAGAGCCCAACGCGGGGCTCGAACCCACAAACCGCGAGATCATGACCTAAGCGAAAGTCGGACGCTTCACCGACTAAGCCACCCAGGCGCCCCAGACTTCTGGAAAAGATGTTTCTTAACTTGAATTACTTCGTATTAATAAAGAAAGCTTATGACTTTTGTGTCAAATTTTGTATATTTTAAAAAATATAGCATTATTGTGGAGCAGGAGAAACTTAACAGAGGACCATAGGGGAGGGGAAGGGGAAAAAATAGTTAAGGAGAGGGAGGGAGGCAAACCATAAGAGACTCTTAACTACTGCGAACAAATGGAGGGCTGATGGGAGTGGGGGAGAGGGGAAGGGGAGTGATGGGAATTAAGGAGGGCACTAGTTGGGATGAGCACTGGGTATTATATAGAAACCAACTTGACAATATACTCTATTAAAAAATGAAAATAAAAATAAAATATAACATGGGAAAACAATATGGGAAAAGGGACTAAAGATATTAATCATATGTCAAAATAAGATGTCATCAATGTTTTTAAGTTCATTTATCTATTTTGAGAGAGAGACAGAGAGAACATGAGCAGGGGAGGGCAGAGAGAGACAGATAGAGAGAATACCAAACAGGTTCTGCTTTGTCAGTGCAGAGCCTGATGCAAGACTTAAACTCACAAACCATGAGATCATGACTTGAGCTGGTATCAAGAGCTGGACACTTAGCCAACTGAGTCACCCAGGCACGTCTTGTCAATGTTTTTAATTACCATGACATCACCTAATAATAATAATTTATGAAAACAAGGAAAACTATTACAGCATGTCCAACCACAAGAGGCAAAGCCTGAAGGGACTTCTCTAGCCAGCATTCTTACCTTTGCCTAACCCTTGGAAATCTAAGCCCATACAACCAGACCCTTCCAAAGCCGGTGTCATTTCCTAGCAGCACTAAGCAGAGTTGGCATAACACCCCTGTGATCGACCTTGGATTATCTCTACTAAGCGGCCACCTAGAAAACACTGCTCCTAAAACTCATAATGCTGCATAATACTAACTATGAAAAACGCAAATGATATTAAGAAATTCAAATGCAGAACTGAAACCCATAATGTGAATTAAGGGAAATACCCCCTACAAATCAAGGTAGAATATTAAATAGGTTACAAGGGTCACCATTAACATCCTCTTCATTAAAATACATTAAAAACTGTTCATAATTGTGTATTAGGGAATTGTGCCGAGGTCTGAAACGGAACACTAGGAAATAATTTTATCTCTGAAGATTTTGATTTTAAATCATGGTTAAAAACGAAATTGTGTACCTTCTAACTGCCCACATGTTGGATATTAACTTTATTTTTTTAATTGAACACACAACATTATAGTAGACACACAACGTTCTGGTAGTTTCAGGGACACAGCATAGTGAATCAACCCTTGTGTTCTGTTCTGTTACACTATGTCAACCATGCAAGCGCAATAATTGAAGTTTGTGTGTATTAAACCCCTTTACCTAGTTAAATGAGTATTATAGATGCCTTTAAAAACTAAGAATTTAATCCAAAAAAAGTGCTAAATGAGGAATAGCCTGTGAGAAAATTTAGAATGCAAAATTGTATTTATTTATTACATACAAAACTGTATATGATAAAACAAGTTCTGAAAGAGATTGTTTTATGGAAGTTGCAGAAGTACAGTTAAATGCAATTTCATCTTATGTTTATAACTCCAACCACGTATTACTATATTAGTTTTTGCCATTATAATTAAATTTTGAATTATTTTTTAACGCTGCAGGTAATATTTCTGGAAACTACATTCATATATCAAATACTACCTTACAACAAGAACAGAGGCTTTAAAAATCCAATTGAGAATAATTTTCATTTTTTAGCATATTGTGAAAATCTGGTACAAATTTATAATTTGTTCCTGTGAAATTCACATTTTTTGGTCTATTCCATGTACCATTCGAGTCACAGCCAGGTTTCATCAGAGTCATAAATAAATTCCTGAAAACTCTATCATTTTATTGTATATATTTTAGCTAAAACAAACAAACGAACCTCACATTAGTTGTACCAGAAAACCTAAGACCAAGTGCTTGTACCTAGCAGGTAAAAGAACATTACTCTTAGTTATTTTCTAAAGAATGTTGTCAGCCTTTGATATAATAGAGCTAATCACAGTAGAGTCACTGATGAATACGGCAAAGCAATGATTTGGAAATCATGGCAACCTTTGCAATTTAAAATATATATCATTGGGGCGCCTGGGTGGCTCAGTCGGTTAAGCGTCCGACTTCGGCTCAGGTCATGATCTCACGGTTTGTGGGTTCGAGCCCCGCATCGGGCTCTGTGCTGACAGCTCAGGGGCTGGAGCCTGCTTCAGATTCTGTCTCCCTCTCTCTCTGACCCTCCTCTGCTCACGCTGTCTCTCTCTTTCAGAAATAAACATTTAAAAAAATTTAAAAAATATATATATATTATCATAATATCTATGAGACAAAATACATGATTGAACTGATAATTGTACATGTTACACCAGAAAAGGTGTTACCAAAAGTTTAAGTGCCCTGGAGCGCTAACAATAGGAATTTATTACACCAGACTTAGATCAAAGAGTCAAACAGGTGGAAGTGGAGACTTCGATCTGCAGCAAATCTTAGTGCACACCTGGACTGATGTTTCTCATGCAGCTTGATAGCCAGTATTAACTATGTTCAGAGAGGCTGCACAGCCTTTCTCTAGAAGCATTGCACCTTTCCAGATATTAGATGGCACGAGATTGGGCGCTAAGGGGAGAAGGGCCCACCTAGATGACCTCCACAGGTTGATCAAGCTCCGAGTTGAGGGTTTCTATCCCACTCGTTTTCTTTATTCCTCTGTCTAAATGAAATTTAAAGAATCGTAGTATCTACGTACTTTGCCTGTCTGAGGTGTCTGCTGATGTTTTCTTACTCTCTGATGCCGGAGCAGAGTTTAGCTCTGTAAGATCTACGCCTGAGTAGTTTTCTCTTTCATCTTAGTAGTCGTTAGAAAACACTGCTCATTGGGCTGCACTTTTTTCTTTTTTTTTGGAGACAATAGCTTCAAAACTGTCATCTGGAATTGATAGCCTAGTTATTCAAAGATAGAAATTCACACCAGTATGATAAAACTGTTATGTATCTTTTTAAAATTATTTTTGATGTTTATTCATTTGTGAGAGACAGAGAGAGAGAGAGAGACAGGACGGCAGTGGGGGAGGGGCAGAGAGAGAGGAGACACAGAATCCAAAGCAGGCCCCAGGGTCTGAACCATAGTCACGGAGCCCGATGCGAGGCTCAAACTCATGAACCGCCAGATCATGATCTCGCCTGAAGTCAGACGCCCAACCAACTGAGCCAGCCAGGGACCCCAAAACTGTTCTGTATCTTTATAGTGGTGGTGGTCACACAAATCTATACATGTGATAAAATAATAGAGCTATCAACCTATATTGCACCAGTGTCCATTTCCTAGTTTTAATATTGTGTCACTATTTAAGTTGTAACCTTTGGAGGAAACTATGTGAAGGGTACATGGGATCTTCCTGTCCTCTATTTGCAACTTCCTATGAATCCATAGCTATGTAAAACTTTTAAAAAGTTAAAAATAACCACACTACTTTTTTTTAAGTTTATTTATTTATTTTGAGAGAGAGAGAGAGAGTGTCTGTGTGTGAGTTGGAGAGGGCACAGAGAGAGAAAGAGAGAGACAAAGAATCCCAAGAAGGCTTTACACTGTCAGCACGGAGTGACTTGAGCTGAAACTGAGTCAGATGCTTAACCTACTGAGCAACCCAATGACCACACATAACTTTATTGCTTTACAAATATTATGACTTTGGCTTTTTCTCCTTCAAAGTAGCCTCCTATCCTTACCATAGGAAGGTGAGGATACAGAATGAAACACAAAAGCAGTTAATTTTTGATGAAAACACAAAGTAAGAAACTTGAAACTCAAAAAAAGGGAAAAAGGATACAAGAAATTAGCTTAGACAAATAAGAATTTTGAAATAAAAAATGAGAGGAAAAAGAACTTAGAAAACCTATGCATTATGAAAATTCAGAGAAATTAGGATTTCAGTATTAGAAATGTCCTGGATTTATGAAGTACATTTTCCCCATAAGGGCAAAGGTGTGGCATTGTTACAATGAGAAATGTTAATACCTGCCTAACAGGTATTCAGGGAACTGGTAGATCCAAGCTAGATTTTGAAAAAAAAAAAAATTGAAATAAATGATGCACCTAATTTTAAATAATAGAAAGTCAAACAAACCTGAATTCAAGTGCAAGTGCAGTGTCTTACTCACTGTATTATCTTAGGCACATTACATCATATCTTCAGGCCTCATCTATAAATCTGGGTAAGGATACCAACTTTTTCCTACGAATATGTGATGCATTTAATAGATACAAGATAGTATACCTATTATTATTTAAAACAATGTATCCCAAATCCTCTCGTTGTCTCACTAATGTAGATTCGTGCCCTGCAAATAAGCAAATGAAACAAAATAAGCAAACACACACACAACTGGTATATTAATTAAAAAACAACATATTATGTTTCTTTCCTGAATTTTCACCATTTAAACTAGCATATTAAAATTCCTGAGGTCAATAATACATGTCACCTAAACACATTATTTCCTGAACTTATTTAATTACGCCACTGTTTAAAGGAGATTCCTTCCCTCTGTGGGGCACTGTCCTTGTTTAAATGGCCCAGAGAGCTCATCCAAGACTGAGGTTTTTCAAACACTTTTAGCAACAGGGTTCATTTTTTTTAACATTGTAATGTCAAACATACAAAGGTGATGAACACTTTCCTCGGGTGGTTAAAATCTTCATTACTGGATAGAATATACTTTATTGTTTGTAGAACCTCTAAAGCAACTCAGCCTGTCAGGGAAACAGTTTGAAAATCCTAAAAGGACAGAGCCTTGTGTTTCAGAAAAAGCATTTATCTACATCAGTTATTCTCAAACTGAGGTTCGGGTATACATTATTTTTTTAAAAAAATTTAAATGTTTTTATTTTATTTTAGAGAGAGAAAGAGAGAGAGAGAGACAGAGCATGAATAGGGGAGGAGCAGAGACAGAGGGAGACACAGAATCCGAAGCAGGTTCTAGGCTCTGAGCTGTCAGCACAGAGCCCAACACAGGTTTGAACTCACGAACACTGAGATCATGACCTGAGCCAAAGTTGGATGCCTAATTGACTGAACCACCCAGGCTCCCTAAGGATATGTTCTTTTTGAGACACTTTTTAAATAATATTATTTCCGTTTTTACTTAAGAACTTACTTAAGGAAGTCAAATATCCTGAATGAACTTTGTGATCATCTTGTCATCCAGGGTCCATGTTTACCTTTGGCGACTCATGATCTCCTACAGCATCAGTGTGTAATTTCAGATCCTCTCAGCATTCTGCCACATGTTTTTCCTTGTTTAGAAGGAATATCTGTTTTTTTTAAATGTAAGGAAACATTATATAAACTATATTAGAAAATATTTTTCTCCCATTTTTTTTTTCAAATCAAAAGGAGAAAAGATACCTTCTCACATTGGGAAAATATTAACAATGAAACATTCAGTGCTTTCTATCGTCTACCATATTTCCTTTTCATATGCTTATAACTACTCTATGTGTCTACTCCTAGACAGCACATACACACACTTTGCCTCCCTCCGACTTCTTGGCATAGTCAAAAATATCTGCACACCATGAAAAAGGAAAAAAAAATGTGCTCCAGAACTTGTTTGTATATAATTATTTGGATCAAAAATGCCTTTGGGTTACAGTAGCTTTCTCCCAGATTTTAAAAGAATGAATTTGATTTATACTTACAATGTTGAGACCAGTGAAGACCAAAACCTAACCCTTGATATCATGAGTCTTACAATCTCCTCTGGGAAGAGAATGGGAAAACAGAAATACACTCTGCATATATTTGCACATTGGGGAAAGTCATATGAAGGAAACAAAAGACGTACAGTTGATATAGTGATAGAAAATATCAGAAACAAATGAGTTCATACTTTATTCTTAGAGTCATGAGAAACTCTAGATGGGATTTTTGTAGGAAAATCAGGTAACTAAATAATATTTTCTTAAAGTTTTTTTAACGTTTATTTATTTCTGAGAGGGAGAGAGCTGAAGCAAGTGGGGGAGGGGCAGAGAGAGAGAGGGAGACACAGAATCCGAAGCAGGGTACAGGCTCTGGGCTGTCAGCACAGAGCCCGACACGGGGCTCAAATCCATGAACTGCGAGATCATGACCTGAGCCAAAGTCAGACACTCAATTGAGCCACCCAGACATCCCTAAATAATCTTTAAAAAAACAATTTGGCTGCTGTGTGAAAAACAGATAAGAAGAAGTCATTAGTAAAAGAAAAGACCAATAATAAAGTTTTGAAATTTTCTAGGCAAGAAGTGATGCTGAATTGAACTGAGATGGTGGCAGTAGGGAAAAATTGGAATGCAGAAACAGTACAAACTTACAGATAGGTTTTACATATGGAGTAAGCATAGGGAAAGATCAATGGTACCTTCAGATGTATGGCTGAACTCAGATGTGCCATTTGTGGAGAAAGACATGACTTGCAATGTAACAAATTTTAGATGGGATAAAGACATCAAGTGTTTGTGAATATGCTAAGTTCACTATGCCTATAGATGGCTTATCCAAGTGGAAATTTTATGTAGTGTTGATTGTAACAGAAAAGGTTTAGGTTGGATATATAAATTTAGGTGATTTTATCACAGAAATGGTTGTCAAAGTCATGAAAGATAATGAGAAAAGAAGGAAAGACCCATCACTGAGTCTTGGAAAACTTTAAGATTTAGTTTGGATAAGGAAGAACAAGAAAAAGATGCCAGTAATATAGGAAGAAAACCAAGAAAATTAGATGTCACATAGGTCAAGAGGGTAAGACAAAGAAGTTTCCAAAAGAAAGTGGGAAATTATGGTAAATGTCACTTAGGCACCAGTGTGAAAACTGAACTATGACCATGAGATGCAGCAACTGAAGATAACAATGATGCTGAAAGAACATTGCATGGCATGTGTGGCTAAAGACAAATGTGAGACTTGATATCAGTCTTGGTATGTAAAAAGCTTGGAAGTTATCACTTCCCATTCTTACAAAATAAAAGCTTAAAAACTGAACATCAATGATTTCTTAGGCTCTTCAGGGAACTGAGGTTCCTACAACTCTACTGTCTGGGGCAACAGGCACATCCTGAGAGTAGTCGAGATTTGCTTCCATGGAGTCCATGAGCTGGTAGGAATACATAAATGGTAATTATAGAATTCCTAGGGGCTGAGTGTGAACTAGTATGAGACTGAAAGACTCCAGGGGACTGAAGTCATGGGAGGGACCCTAAACTTTTGCATGTTTTCCCTCCAGAAATCTCAATAGATCCTCAAGGTGAAGGTCTAAGAAAGATCCCCTCCTGGCTCTGGCATGGGAGCAGAAGAATAGTCACTTTGAAATACTGTTATGCTCCCCTTACTAACAAAAGCCTAGTCTCCAAGCAGGAGGAATTTCTCAGAGGGCAACTCTGAATTCTTATTCCAGTGAGAGGAAAGGAATTCTGCCTCACCCCAGCCAGTTCCAGACTTCTTGTGTCACCTTAGGAAAAAGAGCATCAAAAATAATCCAGTGAAGAAATGGGCAAAACACATGAACAGACACTTTTCCAAAGAAGACATCCAGACAGCTGACAGACACATGAAAAGATGCTCAACATCACTCATCATCAGGGAAATACAATCGAAACCACAATGAGATAGCACCTCACACCTGTCAGAATGGCTAAAATTAACAACTGAGGAAACAACAGATGTTGGTGAGGATGCAGGGAAAGGAGAATACTTTTACATTGTTGGTAGAAATTCAAACTGCTGCAGGCACTATGGAAAACAGTGTGGAGGTTTTTAAAAAAAATAGAGCTACCTTACCATATGACCCAGCAATTGCACTAGTAGGTATTTATCCAAAAGATACAAAAGTGCTGATTTGAAGGGTCATATGCACCCAATGTTTATAGCAACACTGTCAACAATATCCAAATGATGGAAAGAGCCCAAATACTGATGAATGGATAATGATGTGGTGTGTATACATATACACACCATATATATACATATATATGTACATATATGCACAATGGAATTATATATACATATATACATATATGTGTATATATATACAATGGAATACATGGAATATTACTCAACAATCAAAAAGAATTAAATCTTGCTACTTGCAACAATATGGATGAAACTAGAGTGTATTATGCTAGGAGAGATAAGTCAGTCAGAGAAACACAAACATCATTTTTTCAGTCATATGTACAATTTAAGAAACACAGTAGATGAACATATAGGAAGAGAAGGGAAAACAAGATGAAGACACAGAGAAAGACAAACCGTGAGAGACTCTTAAATACAGAGAACAGACTGAGTGTTGCTAGAAAGGTGGGTAGGAAATGGGCTAAATGGGCAAGGGGCATTAAGGAGGGCACTTATTGCGATGAGCACAGGGTGTTATATGTAAGTGATGTAACCCTAAATTCTACTCCAGAAACTAATACTACACTGTATGTTAAGTAACTTAAATCTAAATGAATAAGTTAAAAAAAAATCAGGGGCTGGGCTTCAAGGAAGCATAAAGGGAACGCTATAGCCATGGAAGGAAGTGAGAAATAATAGAGAAGATGGACCCTGAAAAGGGGATAGAAACACTTATGAAGAACTACACGACACATGGGCCCAAGACTGAGACCGAATCAGTTCACCACCACACCAACAAGCTTTCAGAATAATAACAGAAAGCTAGAAGAGCTATAAAAAGCACAGTTTTTTTGTGAGAAACAGTATAAAGGAAACCTCAATGCCATGAAGAGATGGAGACAAAATAATAGAGGAATATGAAAGCTTTGATACCTATATAGCCACAGCAAATCTTAAACACAGTTCAACTTCTAAACAGATTAGTGTAAATCCTTGTGCTGTCTGTGAATTTCAGTACCTATTACCCAACATAACAGGTCTAGCTTTCAATGAAAAAAATTATAGGGCATGCCAAAAGACAAGGAAAACACAATCTGAAGTGTCAGGACAAGCATCAGAAACAGACTCACATAAAACACAGATATTGAAATCAAAGGAATTAAAAATAGCAATGATTAGGGCGCCTGGGTGTCTCAGTTGGTTGAACATGCAACTCTTGGTTTGGCTCAGACCATGATGCCAGGGTCATGGGACTGAGCCTTGCATTGAGCTCTGTGCTGAGCTTGGAACTTAAGATTCTCTCTCTCTGTGCTCTTTCCGCCCCTCCCCTGCTCACACTCTCTCTCGCTGAAATATTTTTTTAAAATTTAAATAAAATAACAAGTAAATAAATAAATAATCATAATTAATATGTTAAGGATGCTAGTGGAAAAAATAGAAAATATGTAAGACCACATAGTAATATCAGTAAAAAGAAACAAACTTAGGAAATAACCAAAAGGAAGTGCTAAAAATGAAAGATAAGTAACTGATGAAGAATGCCTTTGATGCATTTTGTTGGTAAACTCAACACAGCTGAGGAAATAATTTGAATTTGAAGATTATTCAACCAAAACTTTAGAAAGTGAAATGGAAGGAGAGAAATACCAGGAGAAGAAAGAAAGGAACAGAAGAAATATTTGAAGTAATAGTGGTTGAAAACTTTCCAATATCATTGGTAGTTACCACATCACAGATCCAGGAGGCTCAGAGAACCAAAGAAGTTAAAAAAAAAAAAAAATACCACCAAGGTATGTGCCAAACTGCAGAAAACCTAAGAGAAAGATAAAATCTTAAAGGAAGTCGAAGAAAAAATTTACCTTTCCTATACAAGTACAAGGATAAATTTGGCATTGGCCTTCTCTTCAGAAATCACAAGATACTGGAATGAAATATTTAAATTACTACAGGGGCGCCTGGGTGGCTTAGTCGGTTAAGCGTCTGACTTTCGCTTAGGTCATGATCTCGCGGTTCGTGGGTTCGAGCCCCGCGTCGGGCTCTGTGCTGACTGCCAGCTCAGAGCCTGGAGCCTGTTTCAGTCTGTGACTCCCTCTCTCTCTGACCCTCCCCTGCTCAAGCTGTCTCTCTCTCTCTCCTAGAAATAAATAAAACATTTAAAAAAAATTAAAAAAAAATAAATTACTACAGAAGCAAAAAACCACCACTAAATTTATACATCAAATGAAGAAAATCTTGGAAAATGAAATAGAAATAAAAACTTTCTCAGATAAACAAAAACAAAAAAATTAATTGCCGGTAGACTTATCCTGAATAAAATATTAAAAGCAGTTCTTCAGGCAGAAAAAAATCTAGGTCAAAACCAAGGATCTACATAATGAAAGTAAAAGCACTTGAGAGATAAGAAATTAAAGTATATAAAATCTTTTATTTTTTAATTTATAATTAATATAAAAGATAATTTTAATATAACAATAGTAATAGTGTATTGGATGAGTATAGCATATGGATAAAGGAAATGAAAGAGGGCAACATCAGAAGGAACGGAAATGAAATACTGAACATACTCTGGTGCAAAGTAATAATAAAAGAAGCTCAATTAAAAGCAGAAAGGCAGGGGCACCTGGGTGGCTCAGTCGGTTAAGAGTCCAACTTCGGCTCAAGTCATGACTTCGTCGTTTGGGTTGGAGCCCCGCATCGGCCCTGTGCTGGCAGCTCGGAGCCCAGAGTCTGCTTCAGATTCTCTGTCTCCTCTCTCTCACTGCCCCTCCATTGCTCCTGCTCTGTCTCTCTGTCTCTCAAAAAGAAGAAACATTAATATTTAAAATAATAATAATAAAATAAAAAATAAAAACAGAAAGGCAGAAAAAACATAAAGAACAAATGCAGGGAATAGAAATATTTATAAAGATGATAGATTTTAATCTAGCTACATCAATAACCACTACCATTTGTGAATGGTTTCAGCATACCGGTTAAAAGATGGAGATTACCTATTGATTTAAAACAACGAAAGCAAGAAGCCCCAACTCAATGATGTCTATAAGAAACCCATTTTAAATGTAAAGATTCAGGTGAAAGTCAAAAGAATATAAAAACGCATACCAACCTTATACTTGTGAAAAGAAACTAGAAGCTGCTATATTATTTTCAGACAAAGCAGACTTCAGAGTAAAGAAAGTTTTGAAAGATAAAGAAGGACATTCATTACATAAGGATAAAAAGGACACTACTCCAAGAAGACATAACTATCACAAACATGTATGTATGATAATAACAGATCATCTCTATTCATGAAACAAAAAGTAAAAGAACTGAAAGCAGAAATAGACAAATCCATGTGGGAATCTTCGACATCTCTCACAGATACTACCAGCAGGTAAAAGTAAGTAAGGATAGAAAACCCAAACAGCAATATCAATCAATATGGTCAAGTTGATGTTTGTAGAATTCTCCATCCAAAACAGCAGAATACAAATGGAATATTCTCAAAGATATAAACACATCATAATAAATTTAAAAGTATGGAAAACATATAAAGTATGTTCTGAGCCTGCAACAGAATTAAACTAGAAATCAATAACAGAAAAGGAACTGGAACATAATTTTTAATATTGGGGAATGATACTACATATTACTACATAACATATGGATTAAGAAGTTCTTAAGATATATTACAAAATATTTTGAACTTCATAAAATAAAAACACTGCTTCTAGTTTGAACACGTAATGAAAGTGATGTTTGGAGGGAAATTTATAGTATTAAATACATGTGTTAGAGAAAAAAAATCTAAAATCAATAATCAAAGTTACCTTTTTAGATAACTAGATAAAGGCAAGCAAATTAACCCCACAGCAAGCAAAATGAAGGACATAATAAGTATTGGAGTAGGAACCAACAAAAGTGAAAATAGGAAAACAATGGTGAAAGTCAAGAAAACAAAAACTGGTTCTTTACAAAGATCATAAAATTAATAAATGTCTTGACAGGTTAATGAAGAAAAAAGGAGGAAAGACACAATATTGATATTAGAAATGAAAGAAATGGTAAAGGCTATTGATCCCTTTGGTTCAATAGATCTGGAGTACTACTAACAGCTTTATGCCACAAACATGATAGCTTAGTCGAAATGAATCAGTTTTTTTCGACAACAGTTGAGCAAAATTCATCCAAATGGAAATAGAAAGCTTATATCTTTCAATATAATAAAATTAACTTAGCATTTAAAAAACTAAAAAAAATAATAATAATAAATGAAAGCTACCATACCCATATGTTCTCTCAAATGAGTCCTGCTAAACAATTTAAGAAAAATAATAACCAATTGTATACAGTCACCTCCAGAAACAAAAGAAGAGAAGGGAACTCTTCCCAAAATATTTCATGAGACCAACATTAGCCTGATGCCAAAAACCATATAAAAACATTACAAGAAAAAAAGACTACAGACCAATATCTCTTATGAACATAAATGTAAATATTCTCAAGAAAATAATAGCAAATCAAATTCAATAACATACAAGAAGAATCATATGCCACAACCAGGTGGGGTTTATTCCAGGTATGCAAGGTTGTTACAGCATTCAAAAATCCAATCAATGTAACCCACCTTACCAGCAGCCTAAGGAAAAAAAAATCACATGGTCATATCAATAAATATAGTAAAAGCATTTGACACCCAACACCTAGTCAAGGTAAAAATTCTTAGCAAACTAGAAATAAAGGGGAACTTTCACAGTTTGATAAAGGACACTTACAACAAATTTCTACAGCTAATAGTATACTTAATAATAAGAAATGGGATGTTTCCCTTCAAGAGCAGAAACAAGATCACTACTTCAACATCTTACCGAAAGTTCTAGATAGCACAGTAAGACAAGAAAAGTAAATAAGAAATTAACAGGTTGGAAGAAAGAAACAAAAACTGTCTTTGTCTAGGTAAAAAAAAAAAAAATCGCTCTCCCAAATCAACAAAAATATCCTGGAAGCCAGTAAAAGAAGGTCAGAAAATGTAAGATGAATATATAAAAGTGGATTACTTTCCTGCACACCAGCAATGAATGTTACAACTTGGAATTTGAAAATAAAACACAATGTACAATACATTAGCACCCCCAAAGAAGAAATACTTAGGTATTAATCTAACAAAATGCGTGCAGGATATACATGTGAAAAATTATAAATCTTGGCAAACTAAATCAATGACATAAGAAGTTTGGGAAATTAGTAGAGACTATAAAACTACAGACAAAATGAATTATACATATACAATGTACTGTAGCTGATGAAGTTATTCACCATAGAGATATGAATTAACCATTTTGAAACCACTGTACATGTATACTGGTATAGAACAAATAAACAGATGTAGGATGATGGGGCCAGGTGTCTCATGTCAGGGATATTACAGATAATAAGTAAGGGTGGAAGGCTAGAATAAAATGTGCTACTGGATTAGAGTTGGAGACACCAGTATAAACTCATGTTTCTTTACTGTAGATACATATTAGATACATATATAAACATATTCTAGAAATAATATCAGATTCATGTGTGTTTACAAGGATTAGAATGTACATACTTATTTTCTACTTCTATCTGCTAAGAAAGCCTATGAGAAATGACTCACTAATAGCAAAGTACAAAGTCACCACTCTAACATTGGTTTCTGAAACCATTCCCCAGCTCTTTGGAGAAATGGCTGGTGCTAAGACTGGGCCAGGAAATATACAAGATGAGACTGGAACATCTTGTAATTCCAGAAAGTATGGACATGCTCAAAAAAAAATTGGAGATACGTCCAAAGAACACAGGAGCCAGCTGAAAGCTTTCCCGATGGCCAAAGCACACATAATTTGAGCAACCAAATAAGCATATCAGTACTGGAATTTAGCTTATGGGATAAATATTCATGAGTCTACCCTGCCATAAACAAATGATAGACAAATAAATAAGTGGGAAAGAATAGACAAATTTTCCATTCAAAAGTTCCCAAATAATTTATATAGCTATTTCCCCTCAAGAAGATACAACATTATTTCCCAACCCTTAATTATGGGCTGTATATAGTGACTATGAAAAAGCTGAGAAGCTAAAAGGACAAAAATCTTTCATGATTTCCTGGGAATAAATAAAGTTGGCATTGCTGTGGGGAAGAGAAGTCACCTGCAATGGAATGGAACCTGAAAATACATTAAAAAGCATGCATCATAATTAGAATAGGTTCTTTCAAGTCATCCAAGGATCTCTTAGGATTTGATATTAGATATCCCAATATAATTTACCCAATTGATCCAGCAAAAGAAAATAAATGTTATTGCCTTAGCAAATGTAGAAATGAATATGATAAATTTCAACATGTATCTCAATCACAACTCTCAGAATATTAGAAATAAAAGAAAATTGCCTAACTGTGAAGATGGTATTTCAAACGTCTGTATTAAGCATTATCCTTCTAACTGAGACCTAAGAGAAAGATCAAAGATGTTTGCTTTTACACTATTGCTAAAGATGGTTCAAGACAGCTTAACAAACACAGTGAAATAATGAAACAAGAGTACGTGGCATAAACACTAAGAGGGATTATAAAACTTTATTTATAGAAACTGTGGTCACTTATATAGAAAATCTAAATAATCACAGAACAGTGCAAGAATTTATAAGCACAATTTACTACATGTGCCAGACACAAACTCAGAAAACTAAAGCACATCACTACATCAGCTAAAATCACTTAGAAAGTAGACACTATTTATAATTATAGAACTATAAGTTATCTAAAAATAAAAAATTAAAATTAATTAATATTATTAACAGGCATCTGAGAAACATAAAGAAAAAGCAAAGGGGGAGACTCCCCTAATTAGATGTAAACATGCGAAAAGCCACTGACATAAAAACCAAAGAACAACAGCAAAAAAAAAAAAGAAAACAACAATTTTAGGTGACATTATGGAGGCATAGGTCAAAACCAAATGAAATTGAATAGATACATCATCATATATCGGTGATCTGATTTGAGTTTGTATCAGAAAATGTGGTACATAACAAAGAGGTTCTATAATCAGTTAAGCAGGGGAAACCACTGATGACCAGAAGGTAAGGGGAAACTGATATATCATGGGAAGAAAAAAATATATAACATAAACAGATTTAAACATGCATTAAACTTATACTCTAAAAAATAAAATTAAAATTAAAATAAGTAAAAAATAAAAATTGTATCTCTTTCTGGTTTTCTAACAAGCTCCCAGGTGAGGCTCATATGGCTGGGTCATGACCTGAGCA
>NW_027551558.1:3736954-3869247 GCF_008692635.1 Crocuta crocuta
TTCATGACCTACGCATTAAGTAGCAAGAATAGGGGAAACTATCAGTAATCTCATGTGGTTGCTTTAAATCCTATCGAATTAGCTAAACTGAGGTCTTTTCCAGATTCTCATTTTCTGCTTGGTGCTGGGCTAGGAGTGGCCACAAGAGAAATGTCTAGAAGGCAAAGTCAGAAGTTAGCTCCACTGACACTGAGAAGGTTCGTGGAATGTCAGGTGTGTGTGCCACTCATGCATGTTTGCTGTGGGACCAGCCGGCTCACATGCTTGGTACGTGACTGCCATCAGGTCTGGCAGCTCCTGCTGGGTCTCTTCATTCAGCTTCTCCAAATCATGGGCCAGATTCATGTGTGGCCTAATCTCTACATTAACTATGTAGGGATTCTGCTGCTTTGACTAAGCCTGAACTAGTAAACCTTGGGGCTGGTGGGGGGAGGAGGGCAGAAGGAGACAACTACTTTAAAAAAACTCTAAATTAGCATTGCCTGGGCGGTTCAGTCTGTTAAGAGTCCAACTCTTGGTTTTGGCCCAGGTCATGATCATACAGTTCATGGGTTCGAGCCCCGCATCAGTTGAGATTCTCTCTCTCTCCTTTCTCTGCCCCTCCCTAGCCTGTGTGCCTTGTTTCTCTCCCTCTCTCTCTGTCTCTCTCTCAAAATAAATAAACTTAAAACTCCCTAAATTAGAAAGTGTACAGTGAATAAATAATGATAGCTATGTTAGCATTAAAATCCAGGACTGTTCATTGTAGACAAAAATAACAGACAGGTATCACTTAAGATATTGCCAACTTCTAACCAAAGCACATCAACATTTTAAATATGCCAATATTTTAAGGAACTAGTAAAAATCGACACGAAAAAGAACAGGAAACCAAAAAGAAAAGCAGTCAAGATATATGAAGAGGCAGTTCACTGAAGGAATAGCTAGCTAAGGGGGTTTAAAACAATACTTAAACTCACTGTAATTGGATAAATTTTAAAATAACTTAATGAGATGATCCTTTTTACCCAAAAGATGAGCAAAATTCTGATAATACCATGTTGGGAGTTGTCCAGGCATTGGAAGACATGGGGGATCGCCTGGCACGCTAGTGAAAGTGTAAACTGGTGCAGTCACTCTAGACAATCATCTAACTAGTACTTGATGAAAGTAAATTTGCACATCCAGGGTTATATCTTTGGGATTATCATTGCCTCCTCTTCCAACCCCAACAGTTCACGTATCTGAGGGCATATGAGAATGTTGAGAATAGCATCAGGGAATGTATGACGATATTGAGAATAGCATCAGGGAAGACAGAACAAAGAGCAAGCTCACCGAAAATGTGGTGGACGCCTGTTATAGAACATTATACGGTTCTTATAAGTAATTAACTCACTGCACCAGAAACAAACAAATCTAAAGAGAGAGAGAGAAATAAAAAATGTTGAGTGCAAGATCTGTAGTTCAACTCAGCTTATGTGAGTTAAAATATGGGTAGAGCCTGTAATTTGTCTTCAAAAATATGTAATCTGTAGGCTCATATTAAACATTTTTTTCTATTTGTTTATTTATTTTGAGAGAGAGTGCCCAGCGGAGAGAGGCAGAGAGGGAGGGAGAGAATCCCATGTTCCATGCTGACAGAGCAGAGCCTGACGTGGGGCTTGATTCATGAACTGTGAGATTATGACCTGGGCCAAAATCAAGAGTTGGACGCTTAACTGACTGAGGCCACCCAGGCGTGCCTGAGCATTTTATAGTGGACTGCTTATGAGGAAGGAAAAAGGGAAATGTGCTTGGTGCTGAAAGGGGAAAAAAAAATCAAGTGAGAGTATGAATATATTCTGTACCTGTATCTGGGGTTCAAATAAAGTAAAACAAGGGAAGGCAAGAAGGGACCTGAGGAGAAGCCATTCAAGACACTTGCAGAGCAATCTGAGGGTCAAAATCCTTCTGCATTTCCCCCAATAGTATCACATTCCAATTCTCTATCTACTCAGCCTTTCCTGGATTCCCCTTCTCACATCTATAGATGTTGAACTGATTTTCGAGCTTCTGGCCAAGTGCATGGCATCGTTACGGCCCCTCTTCTAACCCACTGCCTTGATCTCTGACACTTCGAAGAGATGGAATAAGAAAACTTTTTTTTTTTTTTTAACATTCAAAGCATACTATTTCCAGAGATCTACCTCTTCATTTTTTCACCTTTCCTTTGCCCTTTTTCTGGTGGAAAACAGTCATCCCAACATCCAATGTACCAGCCTTGGTCTCCCACGTCCACTCCCATCCTTGCGTTTGCCAAACACTCACTTGCTGTCATTTAAAGGTTTTCACCTTTTTGTTTTGTTTTGTTTTTGTTTGTTTTTTGGTTTCCTGGTTTTGGGGGGGAGGGATTTGTTTTTTGTTTTTTGTTTTTGTTTTTGTTTTTGTTTTTTACCACCAGAGTGATGCTGATGGGATTAGGAAATGACACAACACTCTGACTAGAAATGCACATTCACACCGTGGGAAGATAGCGTAATATGCTGTTCACACAGTTGTGGACTTAATCCGAGATCTGGAATAAGATGCATAGTCAGCAAAAGACCTTTGTCCTTACCTTTAGATAGGCACAGTGGCTTTGGTTCTGGCAGCATAGCAGGGGTCCGTTAGCAACGGAAGTTGTCGGAAGCAGTGGATCCATAAGCTTTGCATTCAGTAGAAATGTCTCCCAGATTTGGGCAACAGATTTTTACATTGTCTTTTTATACATGGTTTGGGTTTGCAGAAGCTATTAGAGAGTATTACAGCCCACTCGCCAAAGTCATTTGAAAAAGAACCTCGCTTTCTCTGATTCTAATCATATAAGCTTTTAGTACAAGCTGTAAACCATAAATTTCTACCTCACTGCTTCTATTTTTTTTTCCTTCATAGCTTTCAAAGAGGTGGGTCTTTTTTCATTATCTCTTTATTTTATTTTATTTTATTTTATTTTATTTTATTTTATTTTATTTTATTTTTTTCCTTCTAAATCTCTCTTACTTTCTGCTAATTTGGGAACTTGCCTTTCCTTTATCTTATTTTTTCTATCTTCCCTCACATTGACTCCAAGCTTTTTCTACCTCACTTATGGTGTGTTTGTGTCTTTTCCTACATAATAACGGCTTGAATTTTTCCCTCTACTGTGGGCCTTTATAGTTCCAGTTTCACATCATGGTGCGTTAATTACACAATATATGCTAAAATATTGAAGAGTGCTTAATAGGGCCCCACAGCAGGTAGTGGCAGATTGCAATGTGGTGTTTCCAGCTCAATCCAGCCAGTCACATCTTCAATCTTCCAAATAAATTATTTAGAAAATGCCATTGCTCCTCTCACTGGGAGCACAAGGTAGGGAGATAAAATGAAATCAACATCTTTGACTATTCACTTGACATAAATCACTATTTATTTGGGCAGCTGACCATTTGCAAGCTGCATATGAGTCTGTTGCTTCTCTGAGTTATACTAGGGAGTTCTAACCTTCAAAGAACTGTCATAATTATTTCCCCAAGAGATTGTGATGATCATATCAAAGCATGAAAAATACTTTATTTACCTATACCTATATTTTAGCTTTTGCTTTAATCTATGGATAGATGAGTCTCAAGAGAGAGTTGAAGGGGCAGCTGGGTGACTCAATCAGTTAAGTGTCTGACTCTTGGTTTCAGCTCAGGTCGTGATCTCAAAGTTCCTGAGTTCAAGTGTTGCATCAGGCTCTGTACTGGTGGTGCAGAGCCTGCTTGGGATTCTCTGTCTCTGTCTAGGTCTCTCTCTCTGTCCCTCCCCCATTTGCTGTCTCTCTCTCTCTCTCAAAATAAATAAAAACTTAAAAGGAGGGGAGACTTAAACATACAAAAGGAAGGGGAAAAGGCAATGACTTGTGAACTTTCGAAATGACCGTTGCCCACAACTCTTTTGCTAGAGAACGATTTGTGCACTTCTCTGAGGTCCTCCTGCTGTTCTTTACTTCTTGACAAATTACGAGTTGTCATCCTATTGTAAATAACAGTTGGGGAATATGTAACGAAACCTCTCATGGGCCGAGGAAAGCATCACATTATTAATTTGTCAGAAATGCTATTACCTAGAGAACCGATTTTAAAATGGTAGCTGTGGTAACGTGGCATCAGAGCGACATGCACTGAGCAGCGTTTAGCAACACCAGGAGATGCTTTGGGAGAACACGACCAATGCGATCTCCCCCCCATATTGCCCGTAACATCTATTGGAGAATAAAAAGGATACCTGGGGAGCTCAGTCTGTTAGGCATCCAGCTATTGTTTTCAGCTCAGGTCATGAGTTCCCAGTTCATGGGTTCAAGCCCTGCATCGGGCTCTGCAGTGGAAGCCTGCTTGGAAATCTCACTCTCCTTCTCTCTCTGCCTCTATCTCTCTCTCTCTCAATATAAATAAATACACTTTTTTTAAAAGCCACCTTTTTAAATTTATTTTTAATGTTTTTAACTTTTATTTATTTTCTGAGAGGCAGAAACAAGAGCATGAGTGGGAGAGGGGCAGAGAGACAGGGAGACACAGAATCTGAAGCAGGCTTGTTGCCAGGGCTCCACGCTGGTCTAGAACCCACAAACCATGAGGTCATGACCTGAACTGAAGTAGGACACTTAACCAACTGAGCCACCCAGGCGCCCCTGAAAAGTCATATTTTTTTAAAGAACAAACATATTTTTGGAAGAAGTTTCACTTAGAAATCCAGCTTTCCCACTCATGTTTCTTGTTTTAAATCCTTTAACTCTATAGAAATGCTAATATTCAGCCGACAAGAAATAGTAAAGAAATCACCTGTGGTTCTGGCTGCCTTCATTTGGACAAGATAACGTTTGCCCACTTCTCAGGAAGCATATTATTAGCCAACAAGTGAAAAAGCATGCTTAGAGTTCACAGAAAGGTGTAAGGGTCAGAGTCAACTGTCTGTAATTTCTAACACATGTCAAATGGTGCTCTCCATTCGTACTTAATGCTTCATCCATGCTCACCGAGCATCCCTGAGGCAGTACCTCTCATGCAACAGCGCACATTTCTTGAGATCATTAATCTGAGTACTTGCAATGGTTGCTCTGTGGAGTTTTCAGATTACAGAGTGCAGTGGAAGGGAAAAATCAAAGGGGTGAGTAAGAACTCTGCTCCAACTAATTTTGAAATACCTTTGGCACATAGAATCATGAGGCCATGAGAACAATACATCTTACCTTCATACTCTTTATTCAGGATTTCTACCAAACCATATAGAGTGTAAAAAATTCATAATGAATACTCAGTGACTGTTTTTCTTTCTTTTTTTTGGGGGGGGTAAGTATATATTCTGCTTTTATAAAAGGATATCAGGAACAGTGTCAAGATTTTTATCATGACACTACCTTAGAGGAAACTCTCTGTACCATCTGCAACTTCTAATGAGCCTTCAACTATTTCAAATAAGTCTTTCCTGTTTTGCCGAAGATTAATGAACATATGATTTCACTCAGATGGGGAATTTAAGAAACAAGACAGATAATCATAGGGGGAGGAGGGAAAAGAAAGAGAAAAGCAAAGCATTAGAGACTCTTAAGTATAGAGAACAAACTGAGGGTTGCTGGAGGGGAGGTCGGTGGGAAGATGGGCTAAATGGGTGATAGGTATTTGGGGAAGGCACTTGTGATGAGCACTGAATGGTATATGTAAGTGATGGATCACTAATTCTAAACCTGAAAACAATTTTAGCCTACATGTTAACTAACTAGAATTTAAATTAAAACTTGAAATTTAGAAAACGCTATATAGAGAGTATACTATAAAGTACTGGTAACTCTTGCCTTTTGACCTGTAACCCTTTGCTGCTATAACGCTAGTTAAGTATGCCAGAGTGAGACCCTCTCAAAAATGCCCTGGAAAGAGGAAACCTAGTCACCACTGAATTAAATAAGTCAAATGTTACAGTTTAAGACAATATCTTATTGCTGTCATTATTGCTTATTTTGGTGAATATAGAAAGCAGGACTACCTGTCTTTTGTTTCAAAGCCTACTGAAACTGTATCTTGGAAAATACTGATTATTCTTACATGAATTTCTAGAAAATAGAAGAAGAATTTTAAAAATGCACACACATACACTGTATGTATATAGTAAACTCCTTGTCTTAATTGGTGCCAAATACTTCTAATTTTCTTTTGCTATAGGACAAGGTGGTGAGAATTTTGGAATTGTATTCTATGATAACAATAACAACTAAAAAAGATGTCTCGCTTAGGATTGTTTTCCTTTTCATTCCTCTCCCTCTCTCCCCAGGAGAAAAATTAGATACATACAAGCTCTGTGACCCTTGCCCACTCTTTCTGAGATTATTTTGCATTTTGTAACTTTACCAAGTATAGACCTTCCAGAGCCCTTAACCCAAGTGTCACTCCTAATATATACCCCAAACTAAGGATTTTATTTGAAGAAGGAGGGCTCTTGTGTGGATCTGACAGATCACTCTTTAAAATGTCCTTGGAAAAGAGGAAAATCACCCACCCAACACAAAAAAGAATCACAAATACTTAAGTGCTTTTCTAGACTCTAGGGATATTTGCTTATACAGTAATATATTAGATTCATTCCTTCCCCCCTTACAAATCTTAGACTACCTAAATGATGTCTTATCATATAATTATTTCTGATAAGATGTTGAATCAGGGCTTATAGTACAATATTTTTAATAAAATATGTAAATACATCTGAAAAAAGTCTAGAACATAGAATGCTCAAGAAGGATATGTTTAAAAAAAATCCCAAATCAAAAATTTATCTAACTAGATCAATCAGAATGATCATGTGTATATGGTCTCTAAGAATAGAGGAAAGGTTGAGTTCTTAACCTTTTGATAAAAAGAAAGTAGGAATGAAAGAAGATAATGGTAGGCTTCCCAGTTTCAGCTCTAACATGTAAGGACCTCGATAGTCATCATTCTTGCACTGACAAGAAAATCTGAGGAAATTGAAAACTAGCAATTTTCCCTGGGCCTTTTAGAGATCTACTAGCAAGCCACCATCTCCAAATCTGGAGAGACAGTCAAATACAGAGAGTCCTTATGAGATTTGCTGTACGGGGGCAGAAGCCATGGGAACCATAAACTGGTAAGGAATGTTGAGAGGTGACTGGGTGGCTCAGTCAGTTAAGTGTCCAACTTTGGCTCAGGTCATGATCTCATGGTTCATGAGAACATGGTTCTGTCAGCACAGACACGTGGATCCTCTGTCCCCCTCTTTCTCCTCCCCTCTCCCCTGACCGTCGTCTCTCTCAAAATATATAAACATTTAAAAAAAGACAAACAAGCAGGCTGTGTCTTGACTAGCATGAGAATGAAAAATTCCTGGGGTCTGCAGTCCAAGAGATCCCTAAACTTTGATGAGTTTAACTCAAGAATCCCCACCTACATGTCACAGTGAAGACTGAGGAAGAGCCTTTCCTTACTCTGGCATGGAGAAGATTGATGATCAGTGGGAAATACTCCTAGAACACCTTCCACAACAAATGCCTACTCTCCTAAGTGAGAAAAGAACTTTACCAGAGTCTTACCCCGTGGGGAAAGGACATCTCTCCCACACAGCCTCTAATAGGCTCTCTGTCTCATGTAATAGGAAGAAAAGAGCTAAGAAATACTTTGGAAGGTCACAGTTAGGGCCACAGTTACATTAAAAATCTGGGATTGATTGATAAGATTATAGGAGACTTCCTTTCTCCACAGCTTTCACTAAACAGAGCTCTACTGCACAGTGTGTTCCAGCCACAAAAGCTGCAAGACACAAACTCAGGGAAGTCAAAAGTCAACAGGAGGGACAAAAACAAGGACATTAGAGGAATGGAAGCTTCTAGCACCTATAGTACAGCACACATTAAACACAGTTCAACATCTGGCTAGCATAACATAAAACCTTATACAGCTCAGGCCTCAATACCTCAGTTCCTACTACCTGGCATGCTATGTCTGGCTGTCCACAACAACAAAAAAATCATAAAGCATACTAAAAATCAAGAAAAAAACACAGGTCTGAAGAAATAAATTAAGTCTCAGAAGCAGAGTCAGATATGACAGAGATGTTGAAATTGTCAGGTGAGGATTTTAAAAAATGATGGTTAACATATTAATGGCTCTAATGGAAAGAGTTTATAACAAAAAATAACATATGGGGAATATAAACAGAAAAATGGACACTTTAAGAAAAATGAAAAGGAAAGCTAATGATTATATATATGTGTGTGTGTGCAGAATATATATATCATATATTTATTATATATGATTATATACTATATACTATATATTATATATTGCATATTGTATGTTATATTAACAGAAATGAATAATGCCTTTGATGAACTAATCAGCATACTGGATATGGTTGAAGTAAGAACCAGTGAGCTTGAAGAAAGTTCAATAGAGATTTTCCAAACTGAAATGAAATAAGAAAATATAATTTTAAAAAAGCAGAACATCAAAGAATAGTGGCACAATTTCAAAATATGTCACATATGCATAATTGTGATGCTGGAGGAGAAGAAAAATAAAATGGAGAGAAGAAATAATCAAAAACTTGCCAAAATTAATGATATATATCAAACCACAGGTACAGGATCTCCAAGAACACCAACCAGGATGAATATTCAAAAAAAAGTGCACATATGCAGATTGTGTGCAGGCTGCAGAAAAACAAAAATGAAGAGAAAATTTTTGAAATAAGCTGGGGGAAAGGACAAGGGGCATTCTACCTGTACAGGAATAAAATTAAGAATTATATCAGACTTCTGTGCATACATGAAATGAATGGAGTAAAATAGTTAAATTGTGGAAAGAAAAAAAAACCATCCATTGATTCTATATTGAGTGATATTATCCTTCAAAAGTAAAAGAAAATAAAGATTCTCAGACAAAGGAAAATGGAAGGATTCATTGCTGGCAGACAGCTTATACATTTTAAAAATTTTCTTAATGTGGAAGGAAAAGGATTTGCTCAGAAATCTGGATCTACATGATGAGAGAAAGACCACTGAAGAAAGCATAATTGAAGGGAAAATAAAATATTTGTTTTTCTTGAAATTAATTGATATAGTAGATGCATGCTTGTTTAATAATAGTAACAACGTATTGGGTGATCATAACACATGAATAGGTGATATGAAAGACAGGAATATAATAAGGGATGAGGGGGAGGAATTGTGAATATCCTAACTTATCTGCACTACACATGGAGTGGGATGATATTCGAAGTGAACTAAGACTAGTTAAAAAATGTATACTGCGGCCTTTGATGTAACTACTATTTTTCAAAAGAAGACTAATTGATTTGGTAGGAGAGGGTATATAATGGAATCATATAAAATGTTCAATTAAAACAACAAAAGGCAAAAAAAGACGGGAAGTTAGTAAAAATCTAAAGAATAAATGAAACAAATAGATAATACTTACAAATATGGTAGCTGTCATTCCATCTATATCAAGAATCACTTTGTGTGATGGGTGAGATAGGGGAAAGGCATTAAGAGACACACACTTCCAGTTACAAAATATGTAAGACATGGGATGCAATGAACAGCATAGGGAATAGAGTTAAGAATATTGCCACACCTTGGTATGGTGACAGATGGTAACTAGATTTATGGTGGTGATCACTTTGCAATGCATATTATTGTTGAATCACTATGTTGCACACCTGGAATTAATATAATATTGTACACCAACTACACTGCAATAAAATAAAAATTCACTTTAAGTAAAATGCACTAAATAAACCAATTAAAAGAGAGAGATTGACAGAATAGATCAAAAATAACAAAAAAGAACCAACTATATGTGGTCTGGCAGAAACCCATTTTAAATATAAAGACACAGATAGATTAAAAGTAAAGGGATGCAGATAGATATTCCACGGCAACACTAATCAAAAGATGATAGCTATCTTAAGACAAAGCTGACTTCAGAACCAGGAAAACCATCAGGGGAAAGAGGGCAATTACATAGTGGTAAAGGAATCAATTCTCCAAGGAGATATAATAACAGTCTTAACCATATGTGCACCTAACAACACCATCAAAATCTGTGAGGCAAAAACTGTTGGAATTTATGGGAGAAATAGACAAATCCACTATTATATTTGGAGACTTCAGTACTCCTCTTTCAGTAATTGATAGATCAAGCAGGCAGATAATCAGTAAGACTAGAGTTGACCTAAACAGTACCATCAATCATCTTGATCTAATTGACATTTATGAAATGCTACATTCAACAACAGAAGAACTCACATTGTTCTCAGTCTCATGTGGAACATTGACCAAGATAGACCACATTCTAGTCCTTAAAACGTAGCTTATATCATTCAAAACCATAAAAATTCTACAACTTATGTTCTCAAAACACAGTGGAATTAACCCACAAATCAATAACAAAAGGACATTTGGAATATATGTCAATATTTAGAGATTAAACCATACATCCTTGAGGCGTTTCAAAAGAGAAATTTGAAAATAGTTACAAATTTAAATGGCAATCAGAACACTTTTATCAGACGGCAACTACACTTGTGGTGAGCATAGCATAACATATAGACTTGTTGTATCACTGTGTTGTACACCTGAAACTAATGTAACACCTTGTGCCAACTGTATTCAATAAAAACAAAATTAATTAATTAATAAACAGTTTAAAAGCACATATTAAAACCATGTACCTAACTATATAAACCTGAAAATCACCAACTTAAGACATATTCTTAGATTATTGGGCTTGAAAGAAAAACATTATTTGGGCACCCAGGCAAAAACAGCAAATTACATAAATGACAGAAAATTAGATTATCATCAAACTTACGTCAACAATGATTTATGCCAAAGCCAAATGGAGTAATAATTCAAGATACTCAAAGAAAGAAAATAGGAGTCAAGGATTTTACATCCAGGAAAGAAAGAAAACAAAGAATCACGTTATCAAAATTTGCAAGATGCAACAAAAGTAGTGTTTATAGGAAAATTTCAAAAACTAAGTGAATATTTTAGAAATGAAATATCTAAAATGACTATTCTTAGCCCCTACCCTAGAAAACTAGAGAAAGAAAAGCAAATTAAACTGGAGCAACCAAAAGAAATTAAATAAGAAAAAACAGCAGATTTTAATGAAAGTGAATACAGGGAGACAAAAGAGAAAATAATTAAAACTCAACCTGACTCTTTGAAGAAAATCCATAAAATTGATATATTCTAACTAGGCTATCTTAAGAAAAAAAAGAGATGGAAAAAATAGACCAATATCAGAAATTTAAAAAAAAAATGTTATCACTATGAACTCCAGGGACAGTAAAAGAGTAATTAAACAATATTACAAATAATTCTACACCCACAAATTTTATAATTTAGATAAAATTGATTAATTCCTTGAAAGATACAATGTACTGAAACTCACATAAGGACAAAGAGATCATCTGAATTTACTGACATCTATTAATCCAATAAAAAAACTATTAACTTTTAAGAAAAAGAAAGGACAAGCTCAATTATGTAACTGGTAAATTCTATGAAATATTTAATAAGGAAATATTCCACAATATTGTCCAGAAAATAGAAGCATAGGGAACACTTCCTAATTCATTGTATGAGGCCAGCATTATCCTAACACTAAAATCAGATAAAGACATAGAAAGAAAGGAAAACTATAGACCAATGTATAAGCCCATAGATGTAAAAATCCTTGACCATTGATGTAACATACAAATATAGATGTAAAACACTCTGTCATGGACATAGTATGTAAAAATCCTTAACAAAATAACAAATCCAATAAGCAATATATTTTTAAAAACTATACACCATGACCCAGTGGGATTTATTTCAAATATACAAGACTGGTTCAACATTCAAAAGTTAACTAATACAATCTGTAACTCCAACAAGCTGAAAAAGAAAAATCAAGGGACCATGTCAATAGAAGCATAAAAAGCCTTTGACAAAACCCAACACCTCTTTAGGATAAAATCTCTTAACAAGCTAGGAATATATAAGAACTTTATCAATTTGGTAAAGGACATCTTAATAAAACCTACAACTAACCTGATACTTAAGTGTAAGAAACCAGATGTTTTCTCCCAAAGATGAGAACTAAAGCAAAGATGTCCTCTCTTCCCACTTCTCATCAACATGACATTAGAACCCCTAACTAGTGCAGTGAGACAAAACAAAACAAAAGAAACAAACAAAAAAAGGAAATGACAAGTATACAAGTTGGGAAGGAAGAATTTAAACTTTCTTTGTTCACAGATGACATTATTGTTTGTGTAATCCCAGCTTACTGGCAAAACAATAATTGGAGAAAGTAAATAAATAAAATAGTATTGAATCATAACCCAAAGTAGAAAATAAATAACTATAAGTCCAGACTGATATGAATAAATATTTGAATAAATAGAAACCTGTGGGAAAGAATTTCAAGTAATTTAGATATTTATGTAGATACTGTACCTTCAAGTACATAACCCTTCAGTTTTTAAGTGAGCTGCACAAGGTGCCTTTCTTTCAACGGGTAGATATGGAAATGGGGAAAACAGGGAGTTCACAGTGAAGACACCTAAAAAACACTACCTCGGCTGGCTAATCATGATTAACATCAACAGTGCTATCATACTGATGACAAGTACCTTGGAAAGATGTGATAAGAATCGCACTTTACCCTGTGGACTTCCTCCCATCAACCCATATCCATGCATGATTTACCCGTGAGAAATGTATCAGATAAACTCCACTTGAGGCACTTTCTAGAAAACACCTGACCAGTAATTCACAGGATTCTCAAGATCCTCAAAATATGGAAAGCCTGAAAAACTGACGGCCAAGAGGAGCTTAACAAAACATTACAACTAAATGTAATGTGGTATTCTGGACAGAATCCTAAAACAGAAAAAGAAGCTTACTAAAAACTAAGGTAAGCTCAATAATGTATGCATTTTAGCTAATGATGATGTATCAGTATTGGTTTATTAATTACAACAGAGGTGCTCTACTAACTATGGTATTGCTAATAAAGGAAAGTGGGTGTAGAGTATACGGGAATCTCTGTACTGTCATTGCAATTTTTTTTTGTAAATTTAAACCCTTTTAATTTAAAAAAGTACTATAAAGTAAAAAAGAAAGGACAAATTCTACTCTGGGAACATGATGCTTGTTCCTTCCATTGGACATGGCATAGTATGAGATACAAGCACTATAAAATGATAGGTCCTCTACCCTAGTAGGTGGCCGAATGGTAATTTGAAATCCATAATGTCTTTTTTTCTAAAGACCATTTAGAATCTGTGTTCTCTACTCACAGTCAATAACTTGCTTTCACTAATCTAATGATCCAAAGCAGATTTATTAGAAACTCAGTATGTTAAAGGCACTTTGGTAGACCCTACAGAAATTAAGAGAATTCAGCAGATATTTTATCCACAAGGTAGCTCTTTAAACCATCTTTTTAAAAGAAAAAAAAAAAAGGGACCCAACAAATACCTTTTTTTTTTTTTTCAAAAGCTATGGATCAGATTTTGCCTATGCTCGTGCTACTTCTTATCTGAGAAATTCTGCCTCGTTATCGTAATAAGTATCCCAACAATCCTAAAATGATATATCATGAGGATCACTGTTCTTTTATTTTCACAACCAGGAAAACCAGGGTGACTCATTCAAGGTCAACCAAAAATAAAGAGAAAGAACGGATTTCTTATGTATTCTCTCATCCATTCATGCCTGGCTTAGAGTTATTTCAAGTGAAAGTGATTATATTTCAATTAAAAGGAAAGTCTTGCAGGATGGAACATTGTCCATGAAAAGAATATATCCCTTTTGAAGTTAATCCTAATCCTCCATATTTCTTTTTTTTACTGTAAGCAATAAAAGTAAAACAAAACAACAAAAAAAGGAAGGAAGGAAGGAAGGAAGGAAGGAAGGAAAAGAAAGAAAGAAAAAGAAAGAAAGAAAGAAAGAAAGAAAGAAAGAAAGAAAGAAAGAAAGAAAGAAAGAAAGAAAGAAAGAAATGAAACCTTGGCAAAAGCATTTTTCATTTTAATGCATGTTTAAAAGAAAGTATTCAATTTACAAGAAAACATCAGTGACATTTTTCACTTAAAACATGACACTATGACAAAGTGGAGGTCTACATCTGCTGATATTTTAGAACGAAAGAAAATCAGCAACTTTTCTGAGAGTCTTTGTAGATTTATGTAGTTCAGATGTTTTCAGTAATCCAATCATTGTGTTACATTCTGGCCACGCATTTTCCACCTCCTGTAAGGGGAAACCATGGAAAACTATAGAAAAATTTGTCAGTTTTATTGAAACAAACACTCTATTGAGTTTCTCCCGTATTCGCACTTGTGGCACCTTCCAGGGAAGTATTGTCTCTCCATACACTTTAACCTTCCTATTTTTTTAAAGTCCCTGGAGGGATCATAATGCTATCACCAATCCTTTATCTGTAACACAAGAACTTGAAAGGAACTCCTCTGAGTAGCACAAGCTAGAACTTTAATCCAGAGCATGGGAATGTTTTGAAACCAACATAAAGATTTGTGTTTGAGTCCTAATCGCTGTGACAAAAAATTCAGGTCAAAACACCTTAAGTAAGAGAACAATATGGGCCTTTTGGGAACATTTCACAAGGTAGTGAGAAACGCAAGCTGTGAATGTTCACTTTTGAGCCTTAGTGGCCCTTTCCTGTTCTTACAATCTCATAAAGGTGGTTAGTAGGAGTGACGCATATGCCTATTCTGTTCATCTAACTTTGTCTTGATGCATCGCATACACAGTCTGTGGAGACTCAGAGGTGTAAGTCCATACAGCAAGTGAACAGCATGCAACATCCTCACTAGTTTATTAATTGAACAATTACTTTGTGTAGATCACTGTGATTTCCGCCACCCTGGACTCCATGTCCAGGGCATAATCTTCTTCGAGTGTGCTACTCACCCTTAAAATATTATTTCTGAGGGGCGCCTGGGTGGCTCAGGGCTTGGAGCCTGTTTCAGATTTTGTGCCTCCCTCTCTCTCTGACTCTCCCCTGCTCACGCTGTCTCTCTCTCAGAAATAAATAAAACATTTTAAAAATTAAAATAAAACATATTATTTCTGAGCCACAGTTGCCTTATCTGCAAAATGGGTTTAACACCAGGGACTTGCCCTGGAGGGTTGCTGTGTCAGTCAGTGAACTGATACATTGCTCATTCCCATAACGGTGCCTGACACGGAATAAACACTCCGTAAGTGAGAGCTATTATGATTATCCTTAGATACAATAAATTTTTCGTTGAAAACATTAGTTGATGCATTATGCAATTCTCTTTCGTGACAAAATGTGTGGCAATTAAAAGAAACTTGTCTTTAAAATCTTTAGAAAGACTTTTAAAACCATCAGAGACCTAATGCCACGTGAAGGCTAATCAGCATATTGCTGTGTTGCCAAGATTCAAACATGACTTCATTCCTCCAGCATGAGAAAAAGGAGTAAGACTTCGCTTTAAAGTGTTCTTTAAAGTTGTGAGAATGAAACTTGTCATAAATTAATTCCAGCATTTCAGGTTAGAATAAATTTCATATGATAACAACTTTGCATCTTTTCATTATTAATAAGATCATTGGACTCTTTCAAACTGTGCTGTATTCGGCTTGATCTTTTTGTCTTTCGTGACACATGGCTCTTCATATTTTGATTGAGTGGCCTTTCAGAAATGATTTGTAATTTTCCTAAATTAATACATTTTATGCAAACAAATGACACGGCGATTCTTTGAAAATTCGGAGACCACAAATGGTGTTCCCTTTCATCCTTTGTTTCCAATCACTGAGTGATCAAAGGTATTTTATTTAAAATGAGTGATTTAATACATTGGGCCACCAGGTACAATTTAGATTGTCCATGGCCCGGACTCATGTTCATTTTTAAAAAAGCTGGATAAATGTATCAATGAATACAACATAAACTTTTTTACAGTACCGTCTTCCTTAACTACTCCTAGAGCCTTATAAATTTTCTTTTGCTCCTTTTGAAAAATACAAATGGAAGGAGCATGAACATCTAAAGAAAGATCTTTCGGTTTCTTAAAATCTATACCCTATTTCTGAACAAAATTATGCTGCTCTCACAACACTTTCCCTTCCCAGCTTCTCTCCATTCATTTTCTTTCTGTTCATTTACATTTTCTTTTTCTTAATTAGTCTTTCTACATCCTTATCCCCAAAGCTCAGAGCTGCAGATGGAGAGGAAGAAGAGACAGAGGGAAAGCATAGTGAAGCCTGCTGAGGATGTTTTAAATCAGAATTGAGTGAGGGAGAGATTTTGAATTGCCCCATAAATGATAAAGGTCAGAAATAATGCTTTTTGTTGTTATTTCTTATCTGGAAACATATATATTCACATTCACTTTTGTCTTCTATTGGTTTTCCTATTACATACATCCACTCAGCAAGGGTATGCCATCCCTTTTATCTTAAAATATTTTTTCCTTCAGTATCTCCTATTTGATAAGCAAAAACAAGAATCACAAAAAGTAAAATATATTGATGCTGGACAATGTGAAAAGGACCACACTTTGAGCAGCATGTCATCATGTTCTCAAAGCTCCCGAGAAAGAATTTTCCAAGAGCAATCATCTCTGGGTCAAAAGCAAAATTGTCAGTGGCAGAATAGAAAAGTCATCTTTGGTACAGAAGCTTTATTAACACTGTTTATCTTGAGAGCAACACAACAGATATTTATATTTGTGTTTTCAGGCTGCTTTCAACACATCAATAAAATTTCCCAAGACCCTTTAGGCTAGAATATTCTTTATTTGTTTACTTATTTTTTTTAAGGATGGCCCAATACCAAAATGGCCTCAGCTATTGGAAGAGTCACAAGAATTGGAATGCTTGGTATTTTTTCATTCCTCAATGCTTGTCCTACTCATGTTGCTTCCCCAGAAGGTTTAATTTATCTCGGTATGTACTTGAATGCCTACGTGTGTTTCCTCACAGATCACATAAGCGATCTTATTGACATTGAGCGCTATCTGTAAAACATATCAAGACACAATTCCCAGCCTGAGAAAATAGAGCCTACATCAGGAAGAAGAAGCCCTCAGTTCTGAAGTTGTCTGAACGCCAATCTCTCCACTAGAGCAATATATCTCTAGGAAGAAAAAAAATATTCTAACTACAATCTTTTATTTTATATTAAGACCATCATGATTATAGGTTTCCTGTGAGATACTGAATGTCATTCAATATCCAATACTAGTTGGATACATTGTTAGAATGTACTTCCCCTAAAAATCTGTTCTCTCTCAGAAAACCCATTGTTAACACACAATGAATAAATTAATTAGAACTATTTTGTGTCCACCAGCTGGTCTCTATGATTATATTGCAACCCACGTGTACCAAGGATACAAGGGTTAAGTACCAGAGGAAAGACAAATATTGACTAATACTATATATAAAATGTAGCCTAGTCAATTGTGTCTGAGTCATGTAATCCTTGTGAAGTCATAGTCAACTTGCAAGGGCTTAGCCTATTGTAGGTGCTCAGTAAATATTTATTGGCTCAAGCCATGTCTTCTTATCAGGAAGTCTGAAACCTCTCTTTATACCATGAAGCAGCTTAAGGAGAGATAGAGTCCGAGAAAGGCCACATAGAAGAGAGAATATTAAGTGAGTAACTAGGACTGACATTTGCAAAATATGTATCAGAAGGAAAAGAACCCCTTCAGTTTTGGGAAAAAATCAATAAGGAACAAGTAGAATTCCAGGTATATAGTATACGGTGGTCACAGCTCAAATGGATCATGGAGAGCGAACCCAGAGATTATAAGGTTTTATAACCAAGTATGTCTGCTACTACCAGGTTCTGAGCTAGGTGTAGGAGTCTACATAATTGTAGCAAAGCCCCAATACAGACAGATGACCCTTTTAATAGTAATTATCATGGCATAGCAATGTTCAAATGGTGCTGGAACATCACCAAAACTTGCAATGGATTCTAAGAAGGTGAAGACTGAAATATTTCACTTGGCTGCATTTAGCTGAGGCTTTCAACAGTGACTTACCGAAAAACAACAATAACTGGACATGAAAAGCAATGGCTGTTTAGCATCTATACAATTATGCTTTAGGTCACTGTTAGAAAACCTTTCTTATCCCATACTATGAGCTCCACTCATGTCAAATAAATTTTTGTCATTATAATTTAGACTCCAGTTAAAGAACCTCTTTTTACTATTGTCATAAATAACCACCTGAATAAAGTTTACAAAAACTTATAATTTCAGGAAATATTTTGGTACCCAGAGTATTCAGATCAATATAGTGTGATAGTGAAAGATAATAATTAGAATTATGGACTCCAGAACAAGTCTACAGTGCATGGATTAAAAGTCTGGCTCTGTCGGGGTTCCTGGGTGGCTCCATTGGTTAAGTGTCTGACTCCTGATTTTAGCTCAGGTCATGATCGCATGGTTCATGGGATCAAGCCCTGCAACAGGCTCTGTGTTGAAAGCATGGAGCCTGCTTAGGATTCTCTCTCCCTCTTTCTTTCTCCCTCCCTGGAGCTTGCTCTCTCTCTCTCTCTCACTCAAAATAAATAAACATTTAAAAATATACTTAAAAAGTCTGGCTCTATCACTTACAAACTGAGTACCTTTATGCATGTCAGCCATATCTTCTATTTCTATGTTTTATCCTCAGTGAAATAAGGACAATAAATAGCCATTTTACAGGGCTGTTTGGAGCATTAAGTGAGTTACTATATGAAATCTTAGAATGTGCTTAACACATGCCCAGTGTTTAATGAATATCGATTACCATTTTTATTATGACTGTGGAACACACTTCTAGAATTGCATCCTAATAAGGCATAACCCCATTGGCATGTGTGAAACACTGATAGCAATGCATGCGTATATTATCACCAATGGGAATAAAGGTTTCCAGTTTTTAGTGGGTCTTGTTAAATCAAACTAGATCCGATGCAGCTCAAGTAGATCAGATTTCTTGATGAAATCTGTAAAACCATTACCTATTCTCACTAAGAAAAAAATTACTTCTAACCTTGTTTCAAATGAATTCACTATTTTGAACTAAATTTTTGAGACTTTTGTTATATATTCAGTACCTAGGGCGGGAAGTCATGGCAACTCAACACCCGAATCTCTGGTGAACCATGATAGAAACTATATTTCAAGCCCACTCTGAGTAGTTTGCATTTAACCTGGCTACATGTGGTCATGGAGATGGGGGTCCAGCTGGATTCCTTAGCAATCTCATAAACTTAACCTTTCAATCAGATAAGAACTTAAAGACTTGTTCGACTAACCCACATGAAAGACAAGGAAAGAGAGATTCAGAAAGAAAAAGAAAAATGACTGCTGCAAATTCATCCAGTGGGTTGATGCAGAAATGAGAACAGAAAGAAGACTAGTAGGGTGAAGTTCTTTATACCACCCCCCCACTGCCATTAATTATTCTCTCACATTTTCTACATCCTTGCTATCGAAAGTACTTCAACAGCGAATCTGACAAATAATAGAACTATTATTAGACCTTGTATTGGTTCTTATCCATCTCGTCACAAGAGTCAAGTTTTGATAGGATGACCGTTCTGATTCAAATGAAGGAGAGAATGTTGATTTTACATGTAATCATCTACTTTCCTTTTAACAATATGATTTTTGGTAAACTCATACTGATCATAAGCATTTACAAATATGATTTATTCAATCATCTAATAAAACAATGATGCATTTAAGCCAATATATAAATGCCAGCAGGAAGTCCCAACTAGGATTGTGTATTAATCTTTATTTAGTTTGGCTTTATACAGTGTACTAGACATGATCATTGTGCAAAATAAAAACAAATGCTTACATTTGACCTGTGGCTTACACTTTTACAAAAACACACACAATCAGAGACATAATTATGTAATTTTTCAAGGGTACCCACCTAGCCATCCATCTAGATTTCATGTTAACCTCATGTTTCTCCATATTGGGATTTTTTCATCCAGACTCTTTTACTAACTGTACAAAAATAAACTTTGGTCTCAATTTCATACATTTCTTTGTGGTACACGTCTATGTATTTAGACACATGTATACCCTGTTGTAGGAAAAACCATAATTCTTATTTATTGCTCTCAGCTCTTCTTCCATTCCTTTGAACTAGAGAACAAAGTGATAAAAAAAAAAAAAAGTGTTTTGACATGTACTGAAGAGCATTTGTTTGTACAACATAGATAAGTTTCCTTACAAATCACGTGACTGGTGATGCTTTCTCAAATTTTAAAGATCACATCAACAAGGGTTTAAAAAGTCCATCCAAAAAGATGTTTAATGTGAGCTTGGGTTAGTTTCTCCTTTTATATTTTGGTGGTGACATCAACACATTACCTTGGATCTGCTGTGAGAGTCTGTTTTCTTCTCTCCCAGATTTTCTGAAGCAACAGAATTGGTTCTTTAGAAGACATTATCATGTAAGTCCGTGGCAGCTGAGAAGCACCTTCCCCTCTACTGCTTCTTAAAACAAAATAATATAGTCACTGTAAAAAAGGTGCCAGTTTCCAGTGTCCTGACCTTAGCTGTCTTCTTCATGTCTCTTTTGCACCAGACAATGCTCGGAGTGACTTGGATGAGATGTATTTTTACTTCCACACCTTCCTTGTGTGAATAAACCCAATCAAGCTTTCAGAATCAAGGCCAGTGCTTTTCTTGGCTCCTTCATTTGTATGTGGCAGTGGTTGTCCAAAGAGTGAACTATTTAAAGTTTCTGCATTCTTTTCATGTAAATCAACAAATCACAGAAAGACATGCAACCGATTCTTCTTCTGAGGTCTTTAGAATACATATCTGGTTCTACATATATGCTTCCATATTTAGAAGTGAGTGGCTTGAATCTTCAAAATCATTTTTTCAGCTCTCCACTTCCCCTTGTTGGAGTACACATGGTTGTAGAATGGACTTAAAAGTTTTCACAGATACTGTGTTGATGGAATTGCAATATGATGTGCTATTAGTAGAGAAATATCAAAACTTAGTTACCAAAGGACTTCCAGTTTCCTGACTGATATGTTTCTCTGACAATTGAATCAAAGATATCTAAATAAATGGGGATATCTTCCCCGTTCTTGGATAAAAAGAACCAATATTGTTATGTTGTCAGTGCTTCCCAACTTGATGTGCAGATTCAACACAATCCCAGTCAGAATGGCTGGATTTTGTGCATAGCAACCAATTAATTTCTAAAGCTTACTTGAAAAAGCAAAAGACCTAAAATGGTCAACACAATAATTGAAGAAGAAAAACAAAGTGAAAGGAAAGACACTATCTAAATTCAAGAACTACTATAAAGCTACAATAAGCACGATAGTGCAGTTTTGGCAAAAGAATAGACAAACAGACCAATGGAGTAGAATAGAGAGCCCCAAAATAGGTTCGCACAAATATAATGAACTGATATTTGACAAAGAAGCAAAGGCACTCTTCAATAAAGAATAAATACTGTTTTCTCAACAATTAGTGTTGGAATAACCAGACATCCACATGCCAAAAGACACAGATTTTACATCCTTTTGCAAAACTTAATTCAAAATGGATCAGAGACCTAAATGGATAATGAAAAATTTACAATTTATTTAAGATAACATAAGATAAAATCTAGGTAACCTTGGATTTAGTAATGACTTTTTAAACATAAGAAAAAGAATCCAAGAAGGAGAAAAAACTGATAATTTGGGTTTTATTAAAATTTAAAAAATTCTATGCTGCCAAAAAAACTCATAAGAGAATAAAAAGACAAGTCATCTACTGGGGGAAAATATTTACAAAACTCATTAGATAAAAGACTAGTTCTTGTCCAAAGAACTCTCAAAACTAAACAATAAAAAACAAGAGAGAAAAGATATGGATACCTCACCAAAGGTATACAGTTGACAAATAAGTATATGACTGGATAGTCAACATTAAATGTCATTAGGGAACTGTGAGGTAAACAGCAATGAGATATGAATGCACAACCACCGCACCCATTTTAACACCAAAATCTAGAGCAGGTGCAATGCCAAATGCTGGCAAAGATGTGCGGCAACAGGAACTTTTTTTTTTTTTCCTTAGGAGAGAAAGAGAGACAGCGTGAGCAGGGGAGGGTCAGAGAGAGAGGGAGTCACAGACTGAAACAGGCTCCAGGCTCTGAGCTGGCAGCCAGCACAGAGCCCGACGCGGGGCTCGAACCCGCGAACCGAGAGATCATGACCTAAGCAAAAGTCGGACGCTTAACCGACTAAGCCACCCAGGCGCCCCAGCAACAGGAACTTTTATTCACCGCTGATGGCATTGCAAAATGGTAGTCATTTTGGAAAAGGAAAACAGTTTGGTGATTTTTTACAAAGCTAAATGTAGTCTGATCATCCACTCCAGAAATCACACACCCTGATATTTATCTGAAAGAATTGAAAACTTATGTCCACACATAAGCCTAATATATGTTTACAACAGCTTCATTCAGAAAAGCCAAATATGGAAAGCAACCAAGATGCCCTTCGGTAGGTGAATGGGTAAAACAAACTATGGTACATCCATACAATGGAATATCATCAGCAATAAAGCCACGAAATAATGAGCCACAAAAAGACATGTGGCCTTAAATGCTTATTGCTACGCTAAAAAAGCAAAGTGCATGATTCTAACTATATGGCTTTCTGGAAAAGGCAAAAATATAGTCACAGTAAAAAGATCAGAGATTGCTTAGGAGTTCAGAGGGGGAAGAGGAAATGAATAGGCTGAGGACAGGGGATTTTAAGGCAGTAAAACTATTTATATGATACTAGTGATAGATTCGCAACATTATGCATTTGTGAAAATCCATAGTACTGTGCAACACAGAGTGAACTCTAATGTAAACTATGTACCTTAGTTAATAATAATATATAAATGTCGCTTCACTAATTGTAGTAAATGTACCACATTAATCCAAGATGTTAATAATAAGGGGAACCATGTGCAAGACGGAGAGGAGAGTATGGGAACTCTATCCTTTTTGCTCAATTTTTCTGTGATCTGAAAACTGCCCTACAAGTAAAGCATTATCCTTTTAAAAATCAGGTGGACAATTACAAGAAAAATTCTGTAACTTGTAAATCTGAAATCTTTATCTGTGGAACTTGTGGCTTGTTTTAATATCAAGGTTTTGTAGATTTGTGATGGACAGCATCTCTTTTTTTAAGTCTGTATTTATTTAAAAGAGGGGGTATCAAGAGAGAGAGAGAGAGAGAGAGAGCATAAGCAGGGGAGGGGCAGAGAAAGGGAATTACAGAGAATCCCAGGCAGGCTCCACACAGTCAGTGCAAAGCCTAATGTGGAGCTTGAACTCCCAAAACATGAGATCATGACCTGAACAGAAGTCTGACATTTAACCCACAGAGCCATCCAGGTGCCACTGTGATGGACACCATCTTTATTAACATACTAAATTCAACCATGACAGACATTCATCAATGCTGTATTTTCACAGCTAGATCATGATATGCAAATATAGCCTGTCTCCTTTGCTATTTGCTCTATTGTTCATTGATTCATTTTTGAGGTTTTTGAGAAAACCCCACTTCTGAGAAAATGAATTCACCTTCCCTATAGTTCATGTACATGCCACTGGTTCTTCACACTCTATACAAATTGATCCTGGAACATCTGTGAGAAGCCTTAAATATCTCTCATGCCCCCAAGGGAGTGAATATGACTCATATATAAACAGACACCTTTTTTAATATCTAAAATCCCTATCAATTTCATGGCAACTATAAATAACCATTAATTTACAACCCTAAAACTAGTTTCTTCGATTATGCTTCATATAATTATATATATTTTAAATGCAAATATTTGTTTATAAATATTATTCAAAGAACTAATAAGGTCTTTTAAATACCAAAATATCTCGCTTTCTCTAATTATGATAATTTTATAGCTGGATAAATAGCATGTCAGACTGCTTGCTCCTCCTTTATCCATTGTGGTGAGCTCAAATGGGAAATCTAAAAAAAATAAAGTCTGTGGCAGATTTTACAACTGCTTCTGGTTTTGAACAGAGAATGGGAAAGAAATGTGTTCTTCTATGCAGTTAGCATACACAAAATCATTTAAAATACAAGATCCATTATTCCCCATTGCAAAAGTATTTCCTTTTTATTTTTTTTATATTTATTTTTTAGAGAGAGAGTGCGTGTGGGGGAGGAGCAGAGAGAGAAGAGACACATAATGGGAAACAGGCTTCAGGCTCTGAGCTGTCAGCACAGAGCCTGACGCTGGCCTCGAACCCATGAACCATCAGATCATGACCTGAGCCAAAGTTGGATGCTTCACCTACTGATCCACCCAGGCTTTCCTCAAAAGGTATTTCTAATGGTTTGTCCATCATGGATTATTTTATGTAAGTCAATCTTCTACCTTATTTTCTTGTTTCATCAAACCTGATCAACATAAAACAGATTCCAAGACCAGAACTCAGTAACTTCAGATCCTCTGAAAAAGGGAAATAATATTCACATTAAAAAAATACTTGTGAGTAGGAGGCCTGGGTGGCTCAGTCAGTTGAGTATCCGATTCTTGGTTTATGCTCAGGTTATGATCCCAGGGTCATGGGATTGAGCCTGGAATCAGGCTCCACAGTGAGCATGGACCCTGCTTGAGATTCTCTCTGTCTCTCTCTCTCTCTCTCTCCCCCCCCCATTCATGCTCTCATGCCCTCTCTCAAAGCAAATAAATAAACTTTAAGAAAAAAAAAAGAAATAAAATGCTAGTGAGTATCAACACTTAAAAGAAAATGTTCCCAAATTGTATATATTTGTGGAGCACAGACACTGCACACTGAGGAACGTACCAGGCCCCATTTGTTCCCTGCCCTCCAGGAGCTCAATTCTAGTGAAAGAGACGGAAGTATAATTAAGTAAAATTGCTCAACGCTGATTACTCCAATGGCTATAATAAAGATACAAAGTCCATTGGGAATGTGAAAAGGTAGCAATTCTATGTACATAACACCATGTTGAATTTGAAACATCCAACTAAAACACCCTCACTGACTTTAGAATGCCATTCCTTGAGTGTCCCAACCTGTCCCATTGGTTGGGATAGATTTCTACATGGCTACTTACTATATGTCATCCTTTCCTACTAATGACACAGAGTTTGACAAAATCGCCTTCCAAAATGTCTAACGCCCACCTTTCCCAGAGGCTTTTAGTCACTGTAGTCCACGTAGCTCCAGCTGTTCTCCCACATTTACCTGAAAGCTTCTCCAACAGTAGAATTTATTATACTTCCTATTGTTAGTTTTATTGATTACCTTTTCATTGAATTGTCCGTCTTTCCTCCAATTAAACTGAAGCTCCTTGAGGGAACCTGACCGTGTTGGAGTTGAAGTGTGGATCTCGGTCTGGAAGACACCTGGCTGGAAGAATGGGCTCAGTTGATTATAGATTGCTTGGCAGATTGACTACACCAGGGCTTTCATCTCACATTTTTATTTTCTTGGTACTTTCATTAACAATTCAGGTCAACAACTATAAGTTACTACAAAATAAATCTCTGCCCCAATGTTGAACTGAAAATTATATAATGGGGAATATAATGAAAATCAATAGTTGTGATAGTTATCAAAAATATTGTTAATTCTACCAATAATATTGCAAAATAAAAGCCATACCCTACAACAATCTGACAGTGCATCAGTCAAATTGCTGCATTAGAGAATGCTATTTCTAATTTTTTAAATGTTTATTTATTATTGAGAGACAGAGACAGAGCATGAGAGGGGCAGAGAGAAGGAGAGACATAGAATCTGAAGCAGGCTCCAGACTCTGAGCTGTGAGCACAGAGCCTGACATGGGGCTCAAACACAACAACCGTGAGATCATGACCTGAGCTGATGTCAGACGTTTAACTGACTGAGCCACCCAGGCACCCCTGAGAATGCTATTTCTATACCCAGAAGAAAATTGGGCATATTCCAGTTATAGTATGATCCTATCCATACATCAATACCTACTTTATTTTACTTTACTAGAGCTAGAAAAAGAAAGGTATTTGATCTAGTGTTGGAATGTATATCTTATAGTATCTGCAAAGATTTGAGCAAAGGAATGAATTTAAATGTTATCAGTCTCTTAGAGTGAGACAAAGTCAAATTTTGTATCAAAAAAAATCCATTCCATGAACATAGTTAAAGAAAGCATCATAGGGGCGCCTGGATGGCTCAGTCAGTTGAGCTCCAACTTCGGTGCAGGTCATGATCTTGCAGTTTGTGAGTTCGAGCCCCGCATCGGGCTCTGTGCTGACAGCTCAGAGCCTGAAGCCTGCTTTGGATTCTGTGTCTCCCACTCTCTCTGCTCCTCCCCCACTCATGCTCTCTCTCTCTCTCTCTCTCTCTCTCTCAAAAATAAATAAACTAAAGAAAAAAGAAACCATCATAGCAAAAGTTTAAAGGTTAGTTTTATTGACAATTATTTTTAAAAAATGATACTTAATATATGATCAACTGTTTCTAATGTTTTCCATGGTTGTATGATCACAGATAGGTTTTCCAATAGAAGTTACAGCACTAGTAGGATTAGTTACTAATTAGGGGAGGGTATTAGTACATTTCTACATGGAAGCATGATCTTGCAATAAGAGGTAATTTTGCTCAGTTGAAAAACTGACATCCAGCTCTTAATAGCACCATCATTTCCAATGGAACTCTGTTCATGTTAAGACCATCATATTATTTCCTCTCTCCACCTTTTTGTACTGTACCTTACTGGCCTTTCCCCTATGGAAGAGTCTTTAAAAGTTTGGACAGCCCACACTGTGAGAAATAAACACAACCTCTCTAGCTCTGTTTCTCTCATACTCACATACACACACATAAACTTGTATGTAACACAAACATTTCCCAAAGCAATACTTGAACTTAGTATGTGTAAATGCCATGGTACACAGTAATTTAAACAATAGGATTCACTGGGGTGCCTGTGTGGCTCAGTCAGTTAAGCGTCTGACTCCTGATTTTGGTTAAGGTCATGATCTCACAGTTCATGAGGTCAAGCCCGTTATGGGACTCTGCACTGATGGTGCAAAACCTGCTTTGGATTCTCTCTCTCACTCTCTCTGCCCCTCCTCCACTCTCCTTATTTTTCCTTTCTCTCTCAAAATAAATAAACTTAAAAAAAAAAGATTAACTAAAATATGTAAAATAAAATGCCTGACATAGTAATTCTCAATTAACATGTGTTGAATATTTCTGAATGTTGAATTTTGACACCACTATTTAGTACATAAATAATTAGATGTAAGTTTCAATATGCAATGATTATGGAGATTATAATATATACATATCGGACTTAAACAGGTCAGAAGACATCTAAGAGGTATATGCCACAGGGCATGAATTAAATGTCTAGTGAGCATCTGCTATTCAAGGTGTTGGAAATATACATAGCTGTGAACAAAAAAGACAATAGTCTCTGCCCTCGTGGAGTTAATATTCTGTGGGCAAAGGCAGGTCTTGAAGAAGGGAAATGAGTAAAATGTGACATACTGATGAGTGTCATGAAAACGTACAGCAAGAAATAGTGAGGGCTGTGACTAACAGGACCCCTGCCAGGTCAGTTAGGGTGGCTCCATGGAGGGTCTCATAGAGATGTCAGCATTTGAGTAAAAGATTAAATGACTGCGTAAATGCTGGGGGTGGGGTGGAGGGAAGAGTGGTTGGGGTAGAGGAAACAGCAAGTGCAAAAGCCCGGAGGCAAGAAGGCTCCTGGTGTGTTGAGAAACACCTAGGAGTCCAGTAAGGCTAGAGCAGTGGAAGGAGCAGGGAGAATGCTGGGAAATACAGCATTAACTGGGGGACCAATCCCAAAAAGTTTTGGAGTCTATTTTAAGTAATTTGTTATTATCTCAGAGAGAAACTGGAAACTACTGGAGGATTTTGAGCAGAGGCATAATATGATTTGACTTTAGATTTTAAGAGACTACTACAGAAAGCAAGCAAATAATTACATGATTTCAAGCCATTGGGCGGTCTGACCTAAATCCGTCTATTGAGGTGTGATAGGCAGAATAATAGCCCATTAAAGATATCCACATTCTCATCCCCAGAGCCTGTGAATATGTAACGTTGCATAATAATAGGGAATAGGGCTGCAAATGGAATTAAGATAGCTAATCAGCTGAACTTGAGGAGGTTACCCTGGACTATGTAGGTGGACCTAATGTCATCATAAGTGTCCTCATAAATGCAAGAGGGCAACAGAGGAATCAACCAGGGAGAGAGTTCACTGCAGGTTTTGATGAGGAAGAAGGGGCCAACACCAAGGAGTGTGTGAAAGCTGACAGAGGCAAAGCCATGCGTCCTCACATTCTTCCCCAGACCCTCCAGATGGAAGACCGCTCTGCCAGTACCTTGATGTGGGCCCAGGGTGATCCGTTTCAGACTTTTAACCACTAGAACTGCAAGAGAATAAGTCTGTGTGGGTTTCAGCCCCTAAATTTAAAGTGATTTGTTACAGCTGTAATAGGAAACTAATACACGAATTATCAGCAATCTTGGCTTAGGAAAGCAACAACGAGAGGTGGAAAAAGTCCTGGAAGAGTCCTGAGTGTACCCCCAAACACCTTAGAGGTCCCACTGTGTCACTTTAGGGTATGGAGGGTTCCATGGTTACCCATGCCTCTGGCCCAGTTTCCTGCTGCTTCTCTCCAATTACTGGCTCCTCCTGGTAGTTCATGTGAGCACATTCTTCTCATGATCTTATTGTTATGAAATAGGTGTGCATTCGTGTATGTGTGCACGTGTGTGTATGTGCGAGCAAGGGCACAGGATGTGTATGTCTGCCTGCAGAAACTCAAAAGCAGGGGAAGAAATCCTGGACAATACATGCAAATGAGTCAGAGATGGAGTGGGATGTGTGTAAGCGAACTTGCACGTCCTCCTTTCCGTGTCGCTTGGCCAGACATCAGGCATCGGGAGAATGGTTTGACTATGGAAAATCAGAGTACGATTTCTCTCTCGTGCTCAATTGTAAAGAAAACTGGGGGTAAATATGTAGTTACCTAGACCTGAAACTATACCTTCTTTGTGAGTCAAAACAAATACTGGCGATTTCATGCAGTTCGAGTTAATCTGTTGCTGTAGCAGAGAAACACTGAAAGTACATGATATGTTATTTTATGGAGGTGTGTGCATGCATAGACCTGCACTGACACAGTCCTATTAGAGAGGAAAGGCAGGGTCAGCTGGGTTCGTTGGTGATGGATCAATGAAGAGGCCTGTAAAGATGAGTATAATATAGGCAGCTGGAATCAGCATAAAGCAAAATGAAAAAAAAAAAAAAAAAAAAAAAAAAAAAAAAAAAAAAAAAAAAAAAAAAACCAGCCACTGAAATGGGGCTTATCTATTTACTCAGCAGTTGATAAAGGCTGACAAGTTAATTAAGTCACTTTTATTAAGGTTTCAATACCCTGTGACACTTCAGTGATAATACACTTAACTGATGTGGTCAATATTTTTTAAAAATACTACTGAAAGAATATCAATTAAAAGTTAATACTTTAAAAATCATGGAAACTAGGTGACCTAAATCAGGTGACATGAATTAATAAAATTTTGTCTCTAAGACTGTTGTTAAAATATCAAACCACCCCAGGATGATGGTGGGAGATCAAGAATGGTTTCACATGTGCCAAATGGGAATGAGAATAAATATTTCATAATATAAGACAAAGGTATCAATATTTAAGAGCCTTGATACTCTACAAAATTCTTAATGCAATTTATGTTTCTGAAATGATGATATCAGGTGGATACATTTCTTTTCAGGCATTTTAGCAGATTAAGGGTATATGTTTATTATCCCAAACCCATCTTAACTAATTCCATTCTCAGGGTCAAAAACTTTCTGAACATAACTGCTCTGGATGTTCATTATTAATAGTGTTCCTCTCTCGTTAATAGTTTATGGTGAGCTTCTCAGAATATTATGAGACTGTAAAAATTCTATCCCAATAAATGTGTCTATAGTAATAAATTGAATATAAGTTATAGTCTGTGAGTTTCACACTGATTTATGCTTGTCGTTAACAAGGAGCCACGCGTGGTCTGAACGACCTAACAGAATACAGCATATGGTTTACTATCTGCAGGTGCAGGAGATCTAGAAATAATCCCAATTTGGAGAAAATAAGTCTAAAAGGAGATCTAAAATCAGAAATTATTATTCCATTTCCATGGCACACCTAAGCAGGAAACCTTCTTCGAATCAGCAATTGCTCTCTCCAGAATGTTCTTTCACTTGAGATAGAAAACTGGAGCCAACGGGATGTGTTTCAGGAAGCGATTATGGGTTAAAGATGAGAGAGACACCACAGAGATTTTTGGTTCACATCCATTTAGTGCATTTGCCACCTGATAAAACCCTGGATCTTGACTTCCCGTCACAGGGCTGTTATACATGGAACTGACATGGGTTTTCATACTAAAATTAAAGAAAATCTATTTAAATTTTAATAATGAAAGCTGTAGTATTACATTTCTTCACAATCTAAAATATCTGGATGTAACAGCTTAGTTCCAAATATCAGGATAAAATGGAAAAATTCAGTTTCTCATCATCATGCTCTCAAATGTACTAATGCTCAATATTTTCATACTGAAGATCAAATATCATGATCATGCATTGTTTTCTTAAAATTTTTTAACTTCTATTTATTTTTGAGAGCCAGAGAAAGAGGGAGACACAGAATCGGAAGCAGGCTCTAGATTCAGAGCTGTCAGCACAGAGCCCAAACCTGGGCTCAAACTCACGAACCCTGAGATCATGACCTAAACAAAAGTCTGACGCTTACCTGACTGAACCACCCAGGCACCCCATGCATTATTTTTATCCGAGCTTTTTGTTGCATTCACTTAGCCCCTGTTGGTTACTTAGACACCGTATGTTTTGCCTCTCTAGCAAAAATGTGAATCAAAAATAACAGAAGCATTTGAACTGTTTGACTTTTCACCTCTATTTCCAAATAATGGCCTGTAATTTCTAAGCCTATGAAAATGGAAATATTTGTCTCCTTACATATTTTGGCCTGATTTTATGTTAAATCTCCAGAATGCAATTAGTAAGTTTAAAAGACAGAATACAGTTAAGTATGAATGTACATTGTGGAATGAATAATACAAAAGATTTTAAGTAGCTTCCTATGGTTTATCTTCTTCAATACAAGTATGTCATACTATAGTTGATAGCAAGTAGAACAACTCACCCACAGGTGAGAAATGAGAAATTTTAAGGCCTATTGAACACAACATAATTTCACAGTGGGTCAGCAGAAATTTACACAGTGCAGGTGTTTCCATAATTGGAGTCCATTGGAAAAATATGCAATATACCATCCTCAACATTGTTCAAACACAGTTCCATCTGGGGACATTGCTGATCTCATAATAATATGCAACTTATTGAAATGTAAAAATAATACAAGTAAACTCCAGAATTAATTATCTTGAAAAGTGCTTCGCCTTCTTGCATAAAGAGTTTTTGGATTCCTAGTATATTTAAGGGAGTACACTTTTGAATTATCTATGTGTAAATATTTTAATAAAATTTTGATGATGAATGATACCAAATTTCAAGAATAAAATATCATTTAAAGAGGTTTTAAAAATTTTTTTTAACATTTATTTATTTTTGAGAGAAAGAGAGAGATGAGCAGGAAAGAGGCAGAGGGAGGAGACACAGAATCTGAGACAGGCTCCAGGCTCTGAGCTGTCAGCACGGAGCCCAATGCTGGGCTCAAACCCATGAGCCATGTGATCATGACTTGAGCTGAAGTCCACACTTAACCAAATGAGCCACCCAGGCGCCCCTAAAGAGTGTTTTATATATATGTCAAGAATAAGATGTATCATTTAAAGATAGAGATAGATATAGATGATATAGATATAGATACAGATATAGATGTAGATGTAGATACAGATAGATAGAGATAGAGATAAATATAGATATATTTGGGTAGATAGAGATGTAAGTATGGATATAGATACAGAAATAGATATAAATAAAGATATAGATAGATATATACATAGATATGAGTATAGATATAGATAGATAAGTATAGATGTAGATAGATATAGATATAGATAGATATATGTCTTCCTTCTTAATGAGGAAGTAGCAAGTTCACATTGTAATAAAGCATGTAGAATGGGAATGATGTTGGCCATCTTAATCTCTTCTGGAAATATACTTTTCTCTTGGTATCCAGGATGCCATCTTGGTTTTCCTTTTACCTCAGTGACTGCTTGCTCTTTTTCAGTCCTCCTTGGTTGTTACCATCTTCTGTTTGACCTCTAAATGAAAGTACTGCCTAGGGCTTCCTTGAAGTTGACCCTGGTCTCCAATCTTTACTCTCTGATCCTTGGTAATCTTATCCTTTGTATGATTTTAAATTATAATTCCCAAATTTGTATGTTAGAGCCTGACCTTTCCATTGACTTCCAAGTTGAGTGCAATGTAATTTTTAAAAAAACAGAAAAAAAAGTGTGAGATAATTTTAAAACTTATGATCAAATTCCTGTGTTTTTTAAATTAGAGTAAAGGAGTTGCCTTTCTTTCTCTTTAGCTATTCTTAGCGTTTCTAAAATTGCCTCTATAGTTTTTTTTTGTCATCATGTAATGTTATTTATTTCTTCCATTTTACCAAAACTATACCTACTTTTCAGATGAAGATGAATTTGGCTTTTGGTTTTACTGGAAAATTAATTTCTTAGGTTTTAAAATGTGTCCATATTTCTTTCTTTATTATGGAGAAAATAAAGGTCTCCATAAATCAAAGATGAGATGATTAATTATTGTATTAGAAAAAAATATTTGAGAAAGAAGACATGCCTCACAAAATTATCAGAAAGTACAATAGAGCTCCTTGTTTAGCAAACAAAATGTGTTGTTTCCAATAGCTCACCCATGCAGTGGTTGCAACAGGGGGAAGAAGGGAATGGTACAATCAACCAAGGTTTTATTTATACGCACAACTTTAAGCAGAAGGTTGGACGTGTTTTGCTTGCTTTTGACTTCATCGCGACGGGCTGGGTTTGAAGTCTTCTCTGTGCGTCCAGGTATGTCTGGGTCTTCAGCTCCATATCTTGGCTGTTTCTACTCTTGGAAATTTCTTGATCAACAGCCTCCCACATCTTTGTTCATCTTCATACTTCATTTAAACTCCTCTCGCTAATCAGCAGGATATGCTCTACAAAGTGAATTAGGAGTCTTGAGTAACCTATAAATGGCAAGATTTACAAAAACTGCAAAGCATTTTAACTTTATAGATAACATATTTTACATATTTTCCAAAAATCAAGTCCATAGACTACAGAGAGTAAGAAAAAACATCCACACTTGGGGGATTTAGGGAGTTGAGGGGCACACGTGTACCCTGATAGCTCCCTTTACCCCCACAAGCAGCCAGTTGGAGTCAGAATGGCCTCCACCTTGAATCTTACTCTGCTTCTGAATTATAGGCCTGAGAGATACATCCAAACCAAAAAGGCAATCCTTCCAAGGAATTACGACCTATCCCTAGTGTCAGCCCCAGGCTGTATTTGATCCTAAGGTTCAATCATTTCTTCCCATTTACTTTCTTTTCACAACATCTCTTTGTCTCTCTTCCCCATCTATACCTTTCTTTTCTTTCTTTCCCCCTCCCCAAGCTAGCAGACCTCATAAAATATCCACAGCAGGACTGAGCTCTCCTCACTCAATGAATACTTCCAAATATTTAAGTCACTAAATATTCTCTCCAAAACCAAATATGTTAGAATTTCCAGAAACTAAAAACTCCAATTTACCAAGTTAAGGAACTTACATGTTTATGTTGGAGTTATACTATCTTGTAAATCATAATACTGTGAAGCAGCAGCTATTTTTTTCCCAAGACATATATATGACAAAACCATGTTTATCAAGTAATAAATAATAGAATTAATGGTAACATACCACTGTAAAATCAGTCTTTGGTGTCCTTTACCCACCAAACACAATCACAGAGTCCCTGTTAAATCAAACTTAATTAAGTGCCAATGCCTATTCTGAAAACAGAGTAGATTTTCAATCCATATGTGACTTTTAAAAACAATCGAAAGAGGAGCCGAGGACTTTGTGAACTGATGGCGAGTCTTACAGAAGATAAGGGAAATGGTATGGTAACAAGTGAAAAGCCAAAAACCCTTAGGTCGCCACATCTCACACTTAAACACAGCTGTGACCATATGGAGACACACTTCCCTTTGTCATTTGCTGAAAAGAACACAGGTGAATAAGTGTTTCTATAGTGATACCTTTTGCTAATGCATTGATGAACTAAATATTTTATTTTCTTTCCAGTTGCCTTTTGTAATCACTTTGAAATACAGCCTTCCTTTTAAATGTTCAGGTTCACTTTTGCCAAACCAGAATTATCAATAACAATGTAGAAAGTGAGCAATAATCCATGCAGATCTCTATTTTAGAAGTGATGGTCAAAATCATAGAAAAAATGCTCACTTGAAAAACTCTCATTTTGTCATTTCCCTATATCTTTTGTGAAACAGGAAATGATAACATGGGTTTCTGTTCAATAAGGATATTGTTATAAAAGGTTAACTAAAATGTATTCAGCTGTTTGCAAAATGTCAAAAGTATATCAAACTTGGTTAGTTATGGAAACTTCATAGCATTTAGGGGTATTAAATCTGATATATTAAAAAAACTGATTTTGCTATCATTAATCTGACATCAATCATTGTGATTACTTTAAGTCTTCCTGCATTTATTTATCTTTTATTTTACTTTTAACTTTTAATTTCAATTCAAGTTAGTTGACACATAGTATAAGAAAGATTTCAGGAATAGAATTCAGTGATTCATCACTTACATGTAACACCCAATGCTCATCTCAACTGTTGGGGTGCCTGGTTGGCTCAATGGGTACAGCGTGCACCTCTTGATCTCAGGGTTGTGAGTTCGAGCCCCATGTTGCATATAAACATGACTTAAAAATAAAATCTTAAAAGGGGCGCCTGGGTGGCTCAGTTGCTTAGGCATCTGACTCTTGGCTTCAGCTCAGGTCATGATCTCAGGGTTTGTGGGTCTGAGCCCCAAATCGGACTCCACCCCACACTGATAATGCAGAGCCTGCTTGGGATTCTCACTCTTCTCTCTCTGCCCACCCCCCCCCCAGGATAAATAAACTTAAACAATAAAATAAAATGAAATCTTTAAAAAATGAATAAAAATAAATGCAAAAGACAGTCTATAAAAGCTGTGTCTATACTAAGATGACACACAGTGAATACGTAAAGATTCTTTTAAGGAAACTTTTTGCTTCCTTCTAACAAATTATGGCAAGAATACTTTTAAAGAGTGTCATTTTCTACTTTACAGTATTACATTTTTATTTTTTAACTGATCAAACTGAATCTTAATCTACACAAAACCTTTGTAAATGTGTTAATTTTTTTTTTAATTTAGCATTTTCCTTTGTTACCCTTCCACAATTGTAGTACAAATGAAAGAGTCCACAGCATAGTTGGGATATCTGTGCACTAAAACTTTCTTGTCATATGTGAGAGATCTGACATAGATTTCTCTTTTTTTCTTGTTTTTCTTTGTGTGTGTGTGTGTATGTGTGTGCGTGTGTTTGAATTCAAGTTAGTTAACATACAGTGTAGTCTTGGTTTTAAGAGTTGAACCGAGTGATACATCTTTTACATATGACCCAGTGCTCTTACATGTGCACTCAGTGCTCATCCCGACAAGTGCACTCCTTAATGCCCACCACCCATTTAACCCATCCCCCACCCACCGCCCCTCCAGCAACCCTCAGTTTGTTCTCTGTATTTAAGATACTCTTATGGTTTGCCTCCCTCTGTTTTTATCTTCTTTTTCCTTCCCTTCCCCTCCATTCATCTGTTGTGTTCCTCAAATTCCACAGATTAATAAAATCATATGATATGTCTTTCTCTGACTTATTTCACTTAACATTGTATACTCTAGTTCTAACATAGATTTCTGAGCTCAGTTACTCTCCTACCTTACTGGAAAATCAGACTTTTGAGCCTACTTGTTTGGGTATTCAAGTGACCCACTCATGCCACATCTCAAGTGTAGGCCCAGATTCACCAATATTTTCTGGTCTTACCTGCCATTGCTTCAGGAATTTGGTGTCAACTTGCCATTCTACATATGAATGGGATTATAAATTTCTTTCTGCAGTACCCTGGGTATGAGAAGTTCAGTATGCTTCTATTTACCTTACGTCAAATGTTGATCATTTTTGTGAGTTACCTCTAAGGCAGGAAAATGCTATGATTTGATGTGAAGCTCCAGAATCTTTCAGACTAAAAGCTACTCTTTCAGAACACTACATCCTCAGCAAGAAGAATGCGCTAGCCATGGTGGGCTACCATAGCCGGGTGAGAAGATAAGAAATAATTGAGTTATTCCTGTTATTTCCTAAGTTAGTATCTTCTTGAGGAAATTAAATCACTCCAGCTAGTGAAGCCGCCTGGAAAGGAGATAAAATACACCGTGTTGGCCTCACTTGATGAAATCAGTCACATAAGCTAAAACACAAACATCTATCTTTAGACTTTACACATCAAATGATTATTGAGCATTTGCTAAGTCTAGGTATTCTTTTCCACTCTCTGGAAATCTGTGGTGGCTGATGGACTCTCTGCCTACATATTGCTCATGTTCTAGAGGGAGGGTAGTGGGAAGGGCTTCTAGTACCTTTGGTGGTAAAAGCTTGTTCAGGTTTGAGTTTACTGTCCTGGTTATCTTTACATCGTGACCGTATTTCATGGAGAAAATTTTACTTCCTGCCTCATCCTCAGGTTAACAATAGAAAGGACAAATGTTCCTTCATATTAGAGGACATGGTGACATGTGTTTTAGAGACTTTTCGGCAAGACTTCTCAATAAGAAATAAATTCCCTCCAAGCTTATAAGGGCATAATCAAGCTGAGTCAGGATTCATTAAAAAAATTCAGCATCACAACTTCAAGACATTTGCTGCAGAATGTTCTTTTAACAATTGCAGAGGGCTTAGGTTCCCTTGAGGAAACCTCTTTTGTCAGTCCTGGAGCTATTAGGAATCCTTCAGAGTGAGACTTGTTTTAACAAACTTGAATATTAGTATTCTGATTTTGAAAAACTATGGCTGTCCTAACAACGGATAAGATTGTACACCTGTGACCTGACGATTGACTGGTAGCCACGATGATGTCCTCATATTGCTTTTATTCCTTTATTTCACACTCAGAAGCATGGAAATCGCTTTAATACCTACATAGAAAACTTTAGTGCAATTTTTGATCATAACAGCTGCTTATTTAAGAAAGGTATAAAATTTAATTATTTTTGGTTTTAGGAGAAACATTTCTCCTGCATCCTCCTTTTACTGTTTTCTTTTTCTCTATAATATAACCATGCTAATTTAAGAAAAATTGGGAATTTCTAATACATTTTATGTTGATTTATTTATTAAATTTTAATGTTTATTTATTTTTGAGAGACATAGCACATGTGGGGGAGGGGCAGAGAGAGAAGGGGAGACAGAATCTGAAGCAGGCTCCAGGTTCTGAGCTGACAGCATAGAGCCTGACGTAGGACTTGAACCCACGAACCATGATATCATGACCTGACCAAAAGTCGGACACTCAACCAACTGAGCCACCCAGCCACCCCAACATTTTATATTGCTTTAAACATATAGTGATATTTTGAAAAAAGGTATTGTGTACTATAAAGATTCAGTGGTCAGAGACTAATCACCTCAGTTTTTAAAACACACTTCTTATTAACAATGAAGTTAGAGATTTCCTTTAAAAATAACTCAGGATGTCACTTATTTATTCGGTGATAGGATAAAGGCATCTCAGACATGAATCCTTCCACATTTCTGGGGAAATGTCAGACAGGTTGAAATATTACATATCACTGCTCTTTTGGTTCTCTTAATAATATTTGGACAGATTTAGGTCCATTTAAGTCTAACGAGGAAGAAAATTAAAATTTAATGAGCAAGGGAGCCTGGGTGGTTCTGTCAGTTAAACATTCAACTTCAGCTCAGGTCATGATCTCGCAGTTCAGGAGTTCGAGCCCTGAGTTGGGCTCTGTGCTGACAGCTCAGAGCCTGGAGCCTGCTTCAGATTCTGTGTCTCCCTCTCTCTCTGCCCCTCCCCTGCTTGCTCTCTCTCTCTCTCTCTCAAAAATAAATACACATTAAAAATTTTTTGTTTTAATAATTTAACAAGCAAAAATACCTGTACTGCAGAGTTTCTGTCCTCAGTAATGTGTGTGTGTGTGTGAGAGAGAGAGAGACAGAGACAGAGATAGACAAAGACAGAGAGACAAAAAGGCAGCGAGAAACCAAGACCAATGCAGAAATAGAAACAGAGATGGTGAAACAGCAAGAGACAGAATGAGAACTTTGCAAACAAAATTTTAAAAACTAGTAGTAATAATAATGATAAGCAGTACAAAAAGAGGTGGTTATGTTTCTCGCAGGAGAAAGTGACTTCTGAGAGAATACAAGGTGTTCAGAGTTACTGCCCCTGGGCACTATGGCTCATGTTCTCCAACCCTGGGCTTGTTCCCTAAATGCAGAAGCTAAAAGATGGGCCTGTGAGAAGGAATATTTAAACCGGATTTTATTTTATTGTGGCACACAAGTTTCTGCGAATTCCTTAACTCACTGTACAATCTAATTACAGCTTGATTTCTCAGAGGGAAAATATATTACCCGACCTTCTCGAGGTGCGTTTTGATGATTTTCTTCTATGATTCCCACAGTGCAGAAGCACACCCAGCCATTTCTTTCCTTTAGTCCTCTCTGTACGGATACGGAGTGCTGCCATAGATTGGATCACAAAGCCTTTAATATTGATTATGAAGACTGGCAAATGCGGTGTCATATTTAGGCCCTAATGTCGTGAGTGCATTTGCAACCTGTGCCCACACTAACGTATCAAAGCTAGAAGGGAAGTTTCATACTTAAAACTCAACAGGATTATGACCACGTGATGATGATGAAAAAAATAAATAAAACACCCTGTACCCAATTTTTCTATCGCAAAGCATATCTTTCAACCCTGTGAGTGTAATCTTTATTGGGTGCCGCTGAGAATTTTTTTTTTTGACAAATCTATGTTTTCCTATGAACCACGGTTCATATCAGGGAACGGTGCTGACAAAGTGACCCAGTCTCAGCAAAGGGATAAAAATGCAGGAAAAAAAAATCTTAGAATTCCTCCCGTTTCTGTTTTTTTTTTTTTAGTTCAGTGCCTTTCTTTTCTACCTTTCTGCCTGTTTCTGGATCTCCCTCTCTCTCTTTTTTTTTTTAACCACACCTCCCTACATGGACCTAGAAACACCCTTCTGGGCACGGGAGACGGGCCTGTGTAAAGCGTGTGTCATTCACTCTCCAGAAAACAGTCTCGATAACACGAGGTGCTTAGTCTTCCTTGTGCTGCCCGGGCCCCAAGCATCCTCTGCGTGTGTCGTCAGAGCCACGCTCTAGAGGTGACTTTGAGTACCTGGGAAGGCTAAGGTTTCTGCCAGGAGAAGCGCACAATGGCAGGAATGAAGCCACTGTCGACCCACAGAAGGACAGGCCCTGATTTCAGAGCAGGGGACCTGTGTGCCCTGGCCACCTGCAGACCACCACCTGTCCCCACTCCAGTGACCGCGGTGCTCTGTGGCCCTCCGCTGGGGTCATGGGCCAGAGGGACTTCCTGGCTTCCAAGGTTTCCAATTACTCAAGAGTATCTTTATCATAAAGCTACTGTTTTTCTTTTTAAATTAAATTTGCTACCTTTATTTTTTAAGTTAACAGTGATCTGTTTGGCTGTGCTTTGGGGAAAGGTAATTTAGTTATTGTTGTTAAAGACCGAAAACTAAATGTAGGTCACTTTTAGAGACACTGGGTAAGAGTTTTATCCGTTGAGGAAAGTTGGTAAAAATCCCTTTGTGCCCAGCATAAAACTTGAATTTGTTCATGCCTATAATGCACAGACTTGAACAGTACATCTGATTCTACAGCGTGGACTTCAGTTGCACGAGATTTGTGGCATTTGACCAGAGTCAGAATTCTGCCCTAACTGAACTGAAACTATTTCATAGAATATATGCGACAATTTTTAGCTCATCTTTTGAAAAATGCCTTTGATCAAAAAAATCGGAATTTCTGTGTTCATCTCTTTGAACCGCATATGAAGATCAGCATTCAAGCTTATTTTTACTGTATTTTTCAGACAAACCTTTAAGGAGGGGAGTACATTATAACCTTTTTAAGTCCTTTAGAATGCTTTTTGAAAATTCTTTAAAGGAATTCTCCATGAACTGAAGTTTTATTGCATTTCTGATTGGAGATATGAAGAACAGTTAATATATGCACAGGAAAAAGAAGCCACCAGGAAAAAAAGAAAGAAAGAATAAAATCCCAAAGCGGTCCAAGGTTGATTCAAGAATAAAATCCCAAAGAGGTCCAAGGTTGATTCAGTATCACATGATAGATAAGATCTCAGTGGGGCTGAATATCAAATGAGGCAACTGTCCATTCTAACAAAAGGAAGGGGTTATTTTTGAAGACGTACCTGTCTTCTGCTTAACGAATCCATCTATACTCCAAATTGGATGAGAATGTTCTGCACAGCGTGACTTGAGCTTGAAAAATTTTGGAGGCCCTAATAGTTCAGCCTTCTCCTGAACAATATATGAGGCTGTTTCTTCTCTTGTTCCATACACAAGCAGAGGCTTTTTGCTTTAGCTTAACAAAAGTATTTGCAACCTTACAAATGGGCAGGTAGGTAAGAAAAATAAATAAATAAATAAAAATAAAAGCTCCCTTTCTCTATCATGGACTTTTACTAACAACATTTGGTTTCACTGTATGCATTAAATCTGTGTCAAAACACACCCACCCAATGTTAACTAGAACTGCAGTGAGGGACCTCTGATTCACAAACTTATTTTCTTTTAATCAAAGACACCTGTTTTTTTTTTTAAGCTCTGACTACAAATGATTCAGAGTAATTTCTTTCTATGTTTCTTCCCCCCCTTCTTCTTCTTCTTCTTCTTCTTCTTCTTCTTCTTCTTCTTCTTCTTGTTTTCTTTTCCTTTTTGATAGAGGCCCTTCTCTTTCTATAGCTGGTACCAGCAAAATGCACTGGTTTAGTAAACAATATTCATGTAGGGAGAATATAGCTTAAGCAATTCACAGAGTACACAAACATTTATTGGTACAAAACCTGCAACATGAGTTTTTTGTTAAATTTTAACAGTGTTTTCTCAAATCTTCAAAGCTNTGTTTTTTTTTTTTAAGCTCTGACTACAAATGATTCAGAGTAATTTCTTTCTATGTTTCTTCCCCCCCTTCTTCTTCTTCTTCTTCTTCTTCTTCTTCTTCTTCTTCTTCTTCTTCTTCTTCTTGTTTTCTTTTCCTTTTTGATAGAGGCCCTTCTCTTTCTATAGCTGGTACCAGCAAAATGCACTGGTTTAGTAAACAATATTCATGTAGGGAGAATATAGCTTAAGCAATTCACAGAGTACACAAACATTTATTGGTACAAAACCTGCAACATGAGTTTTTTGTTAAATTTTAACAGTGTTTTCTCAAATCTTCAAAGCTTGCCTTGATGGTTTGCTGAAGTAATTGAACCACTCTTGAGTTGTTTTATATAGGACATCTTATCTTTCTTTCATTACCCAGGCTGTGGCTTCTTTTCTATTCCCATGAAATCCATGTACACACTTTAGAAGCCCTCCTGAACAAGCTCGCTTCTAACTTTCACGGAGCCCTTAGCACAATTTGAATACGAAAGAGATACTGAATAAAAAGCTTTAATCTCTTGTCTGTTATGTTGCTTTCTTGCCTCTCTTCATCTCCTCCTCTTCCAAGGGCTTTTCTGTGGGAGGAAAGTGAACACTTTCTGTTTAAAGTGAAGTGTAATGCTCCAGAAGCTGCATTCGCTAGGCTGAGATGGGAAAGAAAGCCGCCCCTGTAAATCTTGTGTCAAAATTTAGCTACATTTGTGCCGCGCTGCCTTCTGTGTAAGCCTTTGCAGGTAGAAGATTAGTAAAGAGCTCTCCGCGAACAAAAATCATTCAATCAGCAGAATGTACAGGGAGGTATCAAATGTGCCCTCCACCTCAAATACTGTGGGGCTCTCCCCTCTGATACCTCTTCCCCTCCGTGAGCTGGACCGGCTTGAAAGGGTTTTCTGTTCTCTGCTCTCTTGTCAATTTGAATGCCAGGAAATGAGCCCCCTTTGTGAGATTAATTAATAGCAGGAGCGGATCGGCTGAGCCCAATCGCCACGCAAAGGAACTGTAATTGCTACTTTGTGGAAAGGAAAGAAAAAAAAAAAAGTTTGGGTTGCAGTTTAAGAAGAGGGTTTAAGGAAAGTTCTTTGAACTAGAGGTCTCAGTGCACTGGATTAAGGCAAGAAGCAAGGAGGCCTTTGAAGTTTGCTAAGAGGTTTTGGAAGGGGAAAAAGTTGGGTGGCAATTGGGAGCTGGGAACATCAAAAGCCTTCACACTGCTCCTCACCTGCTCAGGCTATAGGACAGGGACCTGTGGGAGAGCCGGATCACAGGTCAGCTGACCAGCTGGGAAGGCAGCAGGTGGGTGGGCGGCCGTGGGTTCATTTGGGCTGCTAACGCCCAGCGTTGCTGCCAGCTACAGGCCGTGTGCATGGGCACCCTCACATTAGGGGTGCTTTAGGAAGGCCCCGCGCTTGACAGCACACGCAGAATGAACACATGACCCCAACTGAACGCTCAACCTTCTCTCGTGCCATCCTCCCTTCCGGGACCTTCAAAAACATTTTTAAAGGTTCTCTGTTTATCACTTAGCCGAGAATGTCCTGATAAGAGGGAAAAGAGACGTACTTGTTCTAGAAATCATACCCATACCCTGTATGGAAAAAAGAATTAGCATAGGCCATCCATTCTCAACAGGGACAATATCGCCCCCAAGGGGGTGAAATTGATTCCTGGGGGTGAAAAAAAATCTTAGACATTATAATGGTTTATGGGCTATCTAAGTGGCCACGTTGCATCCCAAACACACAGTATATCTTTCCTAATAAAATGCCAGGGGAAGGGAACAATTAGAAATGAAATACCTGAAGAGGCTCCTTAGGGACATCATAATTCTTTTTTCTTAAATAACAACACTGAGAATCACCGGTGTATGCAAATTTCTAGAAAGTAGCCTGAATTCCATTTTAAATGAATTGTATATTGACCAGATGTCAAGCATGTGTGTTTCATTTTTTGATTTTGGGTAGAATTGGTCCTATCTCAAACAGGTTTTATATCTCCAAATTCCATACTAAATATTTTTTGTTATTTTATTAATCTTGTCAGACTGATAGAATGAGATCTACATATTTTAGCTGAAAAGCTTGAATACATTTCAACTCTTACCATAACAGTTTTTCCATAAGCTCGGATTTAAAAAAAAAAAGTAATCAAACTAATTTCCCTCAGGTTTTCTTTTTTCTTTTTTGCTATCTCGGGAAATATTACAAGGCCTAAAGACAGGTTTTAAGAAATAATGTGGTAGAGCTACATGATTTATAAATATAACTTTCCTATCTATTCAAACTTTATATATTTTTCTAAGCTAATATGGTTAGCTATTAATTTCTAATGATTAGCAATCTCTAAGGAGAGGAGTAAAACATAAAAATAAAAACTATCTGACATCTATTAGCGGATAAGACTGTTTTAGACCTCTTATTAAATATAAGAGTTTTGTTTTCATTTTGAATTCAGCTTCCAAGATAAATGCACAAAATTAGTAATGTTACCGAATGGGTCATATTTAAAGATAATCTTTAATGATGAGAAAATCTTGGATTCTTTAACCCATCACTCTGCTGCATTATTCTCCCCTTCCAAGAACAACGAATGTTTGAAGATCAAGAACCAACTCCAGTCTGGCCAAATAAACCAGAAACATGTCAAGGCCTTCCCTGGAACTAGATGCCTTGTTTCAGAGCATCATCGTCATTCAGAGTATCTGTCCTTTACCGACCTTGAGCAAGATGTTTTGGAGGCTTTGCCTTAAGGGAGATATACATGCATGGTGGTATGCATGTACCATACATAGGGAGCCATGTCCTCTCTTCTCCCACGTCGTTGCTCTGGTATGTTCAGAAAGTTATTCGGTAGAATGGCAGTTCCGCACAGTGTACCAGTGACATTTCCGGGCTTCCCTTTCATTGACATCCAATACCAATTCATGCTGCACAAGCAGGTTGGCCCAGCCTCACATTCAGCCCACAGTGAGCAATCAATAAACGCTGTTGACTGACCGCATTGGTGCACCCAGCACATCAGCCCATGGACTTTGCAGCCTCATTACAAAACCATCTTGGGAGACCTGCCATTTTGAAAGTTTAACAAACATTTTTCATACAATGAGTGAGTGAATGAAGTAGCTGGTGGTTAGGAGTCCATTGCCAGAATTCCCAATCCCAAGCCTTCCAAACGGGAAGGAGCACATGTCTCTGTTTGAAAGGAATGCCCCGGTCCCATGGCTCACCTCACGTAGAGGAGACCTTTCCATTCTTTGTTCGATAGAAGTTAGGTACATACAGAAATATGTACAATACAAATGACTTGAAATGCATTTCTTACAATCACGCTTCTACCCTAGTCTACTGACTGTCAAAAAGCTGTACATAATTATACTCATTAAGAAAAACAGGCATATATTCAATTACCTTCCTCCTGCCAATGCAGGAAACAAAATAGTTTTCTCTTTTATTATATCAAATATCGGAGTTTATGCCACGCATGTTAAAGTTTACCACTCCTTGAGGCTTGCAACTGCAACATGTTTTGAGCTATCTGGAGGATTATAATTGCGTGCACGCATCAATTATGGATAGGATTCAGCATTTTCAGATAACTTCCCAAATCACAGAGAGAGCCCAGTGGTCTCCAGGCACTTCGAGGCCAGTTTGATTACAGGTGTAGTACACATAGCCTTGTTAGTTCTCCGTGATGAGGGCTTCCTTTCCCTGCTGGGCCACTGGGAAAAGCACTGACCACTGCTTTCCACTAACAATTTCTTCCCGTTCCCCAGAGATGCCTTAATGAGCCCCTTGGACATGGCCAAAGGCAATCTTGTTCTCTAGGCCAGCGAGGTGAAAAGCCAAAGCTTTACCTACCAGGCAAGCAATAATTAATAAGGTATCTTTGATTCATCTCAATTCATTAACAAAGTTACAAGTTTGGCGGCCTTACGGAACACAGTGTTAAGCCTGTCATTTCATTTACAAGTATTGAATGAAACATGCGTGCCAAGGTATGTTAAAAAAAATTAACTTACAACAAAAATAAATGAATGTAGAATACTAATTGGGAGAAAGCAACTGACAGATACTGCGAAAGATTGATTTTAGGGAAAACGGAGAAATCTGTTTTCTGTTTATTTTAAGGACAGGAAATGAATACTGATTAGAAATGTATAGGCAGTTGCGCCGTGCAGCATTTGGTAATGTTTTCACTGGATATTTGATTTGTCTAAGTTTTTCCCAGATTCTAGTTTGGATGCCAGTTATCAGAGTTGGTTTTGGTCTAATAGTTAGTTGGACTTTCTTGGATACATGGCTCTTAAATTGTGAGCATTTGCCATGCCTCCCTGTGGAAAAGTAATTCGAGCCCCAAATGTCGCACTGCCACATTAAGAAATGTCTGCGTTAAGTAGGCAAAATAAGGCTCAGATGAGGTGGTCACATTTCTGTTGGCCTGTTTCTTCCTAGGAAACAGCTATGAACTTAAGAAATATTAGCCACTTGGGTTTAGAGGAATCTTGAAATGCTCCCTTAATGTTTCTTAAATGTATTATCTAAGGATATAGATACAGATTTTTCCTCCTGGGATGGAAGCGAAAACAGAACAAAACAAAAGCCATACTCCTAAATGAGAACTGAGCTTTAAATGAGTGTAATTGAAGGAAGCTGCCCAGAGAAAAGGAGAGAGGGACGTGGCTCACTCTGAGTGCACCGGAAGCCATCGTAGCACAGCCATCCCAGTTGATGGGGGAGGGCGCGTCTCATTTGCATCTGCTCCTTTACTCCACAGTCATGGTCATGGTCTTGCTACAGGCCTGTCTCCACAGTGAATAAGGTGACTGTGGGCAGAGGCTCCGGCTGGCATCAAGGTTATGGAGAGTCAAGCTGCTTCCCTAAGCGGCTTTGCTGGGACCACTGTGCGATAGCCCCTGTGAAGAAATGTAGATAATAACATACAGTATCTCCTGGAAGTGGCTATGGTGGCTATGGGCTAGCGTCAAACTGTTCTAATCCTTCACGGGAATTTCGGAAATGCAGGAGTGAGGTTGTAGTGACATCTAAAGGCAGCCTTTTCAACTCGTGCTGCACTTCTGGACAGCTCGCTCCTTTTTACAAGCGCTTCTAATCAGAGCTTCTGACAAATTTCTCCTAAAACCTGCACCCGGCAATTTTAACCTTGGCTCTACTCTCTTTGGGAGTGGGACGTTTCTAGCTGCCTGTGGAGGCCTTTCTTGTGTTCCACATCACATCACGTCAACCACTGCTGCAGGGCCAGTGCTCCTCAGTACCTTGCGCCCTTTGGCCACGTATCTTGAGAGCAAACCAGGCTTAAGTTCGTAAACCACATGCTGGGTGAGAGCCTCTGTTGACATGGTGCCGAGAGACAGCCTCACGTACCTGGCTCTCTAATTCTCCCTCTCCCACTTCCCTGGAGCAGCACAGTTAGTATAGTCCAGAGGCTGGGGTTTTCTCTGAAAGGTAGACACTGGCCAAGCCAATGCTGCTTTCCTGAATCTAATAAGACCGCCTTGCCAATCAGGATAAGGAAATATGCAGTTTTAGTGTCGGGTGCTCACATATGAACTGTGCTCTTTTCTCCTCCTTCGAATAAAATGACCTTTTCTTCGCCAGTTCTACAGAGTTCGTTCTCTCTCTCCATCAGGAACGTCAGGGACTCTACTTTTACATCCCCCAAAGGGTCCTGCCTCCCCTCCACCGCCTTCCCGAGCATCCTGACCACAGACATGTCAGCTACCTCCTGTCTCCTTTCCAATGTGCCCCTAAGTCCCTTGTCCAGCAGGTTAGTGCATCTAAAATGTCTCATGCCTTGATTTGCCTTACCATCCTTAAACCACCAGATGCATCCACATTGGTGAACTTGGACAAGGGTAAGAAAATTAGACCATGTACACAAGACCACAGGTATTTTGCATGCAGGTGATCCCCGACAATAATAGAACCTGAATGTGTTTTCTTAGCTCACCATTGAAGGGATGGGAGTTTTTCTTTTCTTTTCTCTTCTTCTTTTCTTTTCTTCTTTTCTTTTCTCTTCTTTTCTTTTCTCTTCTTCTTTTCTTTTCTTTTCTTCTTCTTCATTTTCTTCTTCTTTTTAACGGCCTTGATGAAAGACCTATGAAGTTGAATTGAATGGTTGGAAGATAATAACTCTAGTGGTAAAGGTCCCTGCATTCGCGTACCACCCTGCCCCTGGTAGTAATCCTGGCTTTGGGGATCTGAAATTTCCTAAGGATGTATTAGTGTCGTATACACATGTGCTCTTGTATGCTCATAATCCTTTTCACTGGCTTCTTAGCTGCATGCTTTGTATTTAAATTTTCCTTCTGACCAAGTAAATCCCTTCGGATGAAGTGACAGGATCTTTTCAGCACCCATAGCTGGTGACAGCTGGTGGAGAGGCTCTAAAAGAACTGCAAAGTGTTCCTTCCTAGTTTTCTTCCAGACCAGTGCCAGCCACCAGCTGAGCGATTTGTTAGCTCTCCCTTCAGGCATCAGTCAGTTGAAGAGGCTCACAGTAAATGCTGGAGGAGTATAATAGATATTAATATAAAAGACAATATCTGTGCTTCTGGCTTAACCATGCCTTTAATTAGGTACTTATTTATTATATGGGAACATGGAACCTTTTCATTAATTCTGGTGTAACCCTTTATTAATACTGTATGAAGTATTTTCGGGCAACTGAAATGCAGGAAAAACTGGGCTTTGAAAAAGCAATAATTGCCGATAACCTTTGAAAGAACGGCTCCTAGGGCCAGATGCGTGCTGTTTCCCCCTCTCCAGTGAAGTTTCCTTGTGAATATCGCACTCGGGATACATTCTGTTGTTTTAAGTGAAAATTGAAAGATGTCCTTTTCCGGGGAGGGGGGCTCTCTCTTGCAAGCTGCCATTGTTGGGTTAAGTAATGAGGTAATGAGAAAGATTCCAACTGAGTAAGAAACTAGACTCTGAATTAACGTGTGCACTGCCAGTGGTTTGGCCCTCGTGTGGAATTATTTTGTCTCAAATAGTTACCTAACCAAAAGTCATTTCTATATCTTCTGGAAAAGCAAAATAAAATAACCCTTTCAGGAGAACAGAAGATATTAGCTATCTGAGAGCAACATCGTGCCGCGGTCAGATCCCTAACACACACCATCATCCTTCTAGAAATTAATATTTGCTCATGGCTAAAACAAAAATAAAATGAAAACGTGTATATCACTTCTCAAGGTGTGTGGTCATAGATTCACTTTTACGTAGCCCCCTTTTTTGGTTCTGGCCAACCTTACCTAGTCTCGCCTTAATTGTTTTAAATATGAAGAGGAAGTTGAGAGAAAATTTTATCATCTATGCCTGTCTCATGTAAATATTCCCTGGAACCGAGGGTTGAGGCAGGAGGAAGATTCAGTTTGCTGTATCAGTTCCATGTGGAGACCTGACAGAGCGTAGACTAAATCAAAGGGATGGTAAGGAGTCTTAATCATTCCAGAACCCTGAGAAATTCTGCTTGAGACAAACAACTTGACGATGCAAAATTAATAGCAGAAAGCATCACCGTCATTCTATTGTGGCAACTTAAAAAAACAAATAGAAATGAACACTCCCCCACACATAGAGAAATGTGTACATGTGAGTCTGTGAGCGTGTGTGCACATATACATAATTTTCTCTGTGCATTTCCAATGTTTTTTAAATTGACAGCATTTTACTATGAAATACATCTGACATTCCGAGAATATCTTAAGAAATTTGAATACTACATTCCATGCTATGATTCACTTTTCCCAAGGCCACCGCACTTGAGAGTTGACTAAGTTAAAGATGAGAACATTAAAAGCAAAATCAAAAGGAAATAGTCATTGTATTTTACCTTGTGTTTGGCAGTTACTAGCAACGTATCAGTAACAAAACATATTCTGTGCCTTCTCACAGAAAAGAACGGCACCATTTGGAGTTTTAGAATCTGCATTTTCTTTTTTTGTCATTCTTCATGTAACATGCTTGTTTCTTTACATGTGTACCCCTGAGTGGAGGAAGGGGTGTTGCACAGAGAGTGGAGGGAACTGAAGACTTTTGCAGTTATAAATATGTTATTGCTAAACCCCCGAAATAGGCACTTTGCAGAGCATTAACTGATGCCTTTTTCTAGAATATGAGAAAAAATGTGAAACTCAATAATCCTTATGCACTGCAGTATTTAATAATCTGTTGAAAGAATGAAATTTCTCCTATGATCAATTAAAAGCAAGCAATCTGCTAATAATAAAATTGCAGTCTGAGTTTGTCGTCTTGTTTGAACCAAAAATGCACATGGGCTTTCAAATATTCAGGCACTTCACCATCATTTTTTCTGTGTGTGCCTGATGAATTATTAACACGGGGCTTGTGCTGGGCTCACCAGCTACTCCTGAATCCCTATTAGTAAGTCACAATTTGATGTGTCACAACGAAGGGTGAAGGGGATGTCTAATAAGTCTATAGTCTATTCTTCACTGAGCGCACATTGATATCTGTTTCTTGATCTACTCCCTTTTGCTCTGGGTAAATTATTTAGAATGGGCTTTGGGTCTTCATGTAAGAAATTGCTCAGGTTTATTTTGCTTTGTTTTCTTTTGTTTTTTCATTTGGGTTGCCATCAGGGTCAAACGTGCTTGTGAACACGTGTGTGTTTTCATGGGCAGTTTTGGGTGCTCTGATTTTTTTTTCTTTTTTGGTACTTCTTTACACCAAATAATCAAAGGCAGATAGGCACACACATATATGTAGCACATACCTGTATGTGCGGTGTCTGTTTACATTTTCTGTCATGTAGTCATTAAGCACACAACGTAGACTTGAAGGATGTCAAAACTGACAGCCCCGCCGTGATGGATGATGCTGTGCTAGACTGATTCTTACCAGGTGTGGTGTGATGGGAATTCAAATACTCTTCAGAGCTCTTATTTGTGGTAGAAAAGTTTGGCTTTTTTGTAAGTTTTCTTTTGGGAGGGTGCAGGGGGAGAGGGCTTCTGAACTTGTAATCTTAAACCCTTTTGTAAGATACTTTAAATATTTAAGGGGAAAGCAACGGAGGTTTCTTCCAATTTGTACATCAGATGCGTGCTATCCATTTTTGGATCATATACGCTTCAACACACAGCCAAGGAGTTTCAAGTTATCGATATAAATATTTTCCAAGGTTTAAAATTACGGATCCTGTGGTCCCTATTGGTTTGGATATGCAAATGCCCCCCGTCACCCTCCTAACTGGGCAGAAGTGATTACAGCCTCTCTGAGTCCATGAGAACATTAAAAATTTCCATCAAAATTTCAATTAAGTGTTTTGAGCCAGCCACAAGTTTCCAAGGGTGAGTGCAAAATTCTCTGGCTTCTGTGTATGCAATGGCTGGTCTCCAAGTTAAATCTGATAGCTCAGGTTGGCCCCTACTGGGTAATCACTGCAGAAGATCTGGGAATCTGTCTGCGTGGTGGTTTGTGCCTCCCAAGCTCCTCATGTGGCTAAGTGACACTGTGTACCCGAGGCAATCCCAAGCATGAACCAGATACGCTGCTACCGGAAAATGAAATTGGCTCATTTTCCATAATTGAATTCAATGTCTTCTGATAAAGAAGAACTTTTCTTTCCATTTGACCATGTAAGGTGGGAATGACAGTGCTAAATAGGTGAATTTATGCACTGCATAATTCCACAAAACTCAATGATCTGCCTCAGGATGTTGTCAAATATAATCTGTCATCAACAGAGGGAGAATGGCAACCTAAGCAGTCAGTGGACCTGAGGGATGGGTCCTAACGTCACCCACGTCCTCACTGATCTTTCCATATAACACTGATTTCACTCAACCTTTGAGTGTAGATGGTTTCAAAAGGATGTTCCGTGGTCGGCAATAAACTGTGTCCTCATCAAATTTCTGAAGAAAACTGTAACACAAAGCAACTAGCTCAGTGTCTGTGATCTTTACCACTTTGATTTGTCTTCAAGATACCAGGTAAGCTGTAGATAAGAGAGGAGGCAATTCTTTCACACTAAATGCGCTGGAGAAGCTTGGGAGAGTTCGCTGTGGAGATTCAGCCTCCTTGACTCAACAGATGACGTGACTATTTTGTGGACACTATTCTATCCTGATGGTCAGGTGTGGATAGTGATTTTCAGCAGCTACCCTTGACAGCGGTCTTTAACACAGATAACACATCAGGGCTTCTTAAATTCTTTCTAGTGTATACTGCCTATTTAGAGGCTTCCTGTGTGACCAAAGGGCCACCTGGCCACTTGGTGACCTGACCACCATCTGATTTTCCCATTAAATGTTTTCTTTATTATTTTTCTTGACTTTAACCTAGTTACCCCTTGTTTCAAATTCTGCTACCCGATACAGGACCACAACATGCCCCAACCTATCCCACCCTTAATCCCATGACTCCATGTACCCATTTCCTCTACCCTTTGTTGCCAGTTGTTTTCTCTGACTTCCAGAAAGCATTTCCACACCCTCTGGTACCACTCTGACCACAAGAACATGTGGCTACTCACTAGGGCCTGTATTTTCCTGGTCTCAGAACTATCTGGTCAGGCAATGGACACCAGCAGCCCTTTCCAAGGACATAGGAAGTTGCCAAAGTGCCTTTAGCAAGCATTAGAAGTCTGCAAGGAAGAGAAAGCCAATGACTTTTGAATGCATACAATGTTCAGAGAACCACAGGTATGAGGGTAACAATATACAGAGTGATGGCTGGGGAGAGAGCAAGCGTGATTACACAGATGTACACACGACAGTTCCCAGCCACTCTGGTGGTTTCAGAATTTAGGGTGAATGGCTTCACTTGTACACTTCAGAGAAATACTAGGACCAAAGGCAAAGTTATTCATGTGTTTGGTGGAGCAAAACTCTTTGTAGGAAAAGGAAAAAGAAAAAAAAAAAAAAGCAAACCCCAGCATATATATTATACAGACACACAGACAAAGAAAAATACTTCCTACTCTCACCAATGAGTAACATTAGAGGCAGTCTATGATAAATTGCCGATATGGGGTACTTTTAAAGTAAAGAGCTTCTACTAATAATCAATCATGCTGGGCTAAATAGCAGGTGTACACCAGGACACCACTCCACCCCCAACACCCCTGTAGATATTTACACCCTAACTCTACATCTCATTACACAAATGTCCAATGAGAACCTTCAATGTGCTGAATTTGAGGTGTAGAGCCTGGGAGGCTGGATCCTAATTGACAAGTTTCTATCTGAAACTTGATGGAAATTTACCCACTAGGGTGCAAAGGAAAGCTATCCACAGGGAGGTGTCTCCTTTGAGGCAACCTTCTATGAAACTACCTGAGGAAGGTGCTGGGGAAGCTGCTAGCCATTGGGTGTTCCTGGGTCCTCAGCATGACCGGACCCCGTGCTGGAGGAGCTGGGTATTCTGCAGGAGCCTTGGGCACTGTGGGCACTACTGCAGGAGCCTGCTGATGAAGACACCGGAACCAGACAGCACAGCCCTTTCCTCCGCCATGTCTCTCCAGCGCCCTCTACTGACGAAATTTAGCATTATGCCAGATGTCCAAAGGAACAAATACTTTAAAGGGTCCAGATCCATTTTCATAGATCAGGCAATTAAGGGAAAATGTAGAGCTGAGAGCAATACACTGATAACTAGCCCACACAATTAAAGCACAGCCCCACAGACCCACCCCCAGAGGCATCTCCTTTGAGTGTTTTGGTTTCAGATTCTCCTAAGAATTACATGTAATAATATGCTAATACTGGTAATTCTTTATATGTTAACATGAAGCATTATCTACTAGCACTTTACTATGAAAAATGAGAAATGTGCCCCAATTTATCACCCCCTTTTCATTCCAATATTTCTTAGGTATGACTATAGTGACCAATAAAACTTTAAACAGTACACTTAAACCTTATTTCTACCTATGATTTTAGCAAAGCATTTTCTGACTCCTTATTTGGAAGAGAAATACCATTCCCTCTATATTTCCTTTCACTTCCCCTCTCTCCTCACTAGCATGCTCTATTTTTCTCAAGCTCAAAGCTACTTTTCTTGTCCTATATTAATTATATTCTGGGTTATGGTTATTATTATTATTTTTAATTATTATGATTATTATTACTACTAGGTCATTTAAGCTTTGTCTAGTAGTTGGTCCTAAAACATGAAACCTAATAAACCATATTTTCAATGTTAGGATTACATTGTGTTATTGTTTGGAATATTATTCATGAGAATTCTTGGTAATGTAATTGTAAACTTAAGAGAAAATATGTAAACATTAAATGAGCAATGTGCCATTCTTATGATCATATAAGCAGTGAAACTTGGAGTTTTTTTTAAGAAATGTCTCAAAGTTTTAGGGAGTGGTGGAGTTAGGATGTCCCAAATCTAATTCTACTGCAGTGATTTTCACACAATAATCTATTATGTTTGCATTTTTTTCTTAATAGATTTTAGATAAAAAATGCAGAAGATTGTCGTATGTTATTCAGAGAAGAGAAATTTATGTTCCTTGTACAAATCAAGCACTATAGAGATGTTTACACACTTCCATATGTATACTAGTACACCATTGTCCGTGCTTATAGAAATATACACGTTTTCCATTTTTGGTTTATTTTTTTAAAAGAGATTGTGCTAGGAGCACCTGGGTGGCTCAGTCAGTTAAAGCTCTAACTTTGGTCCAGGTCATGATCTCATAGTACATAAGTCTGAGGCTTTGTGCTGACAGCCTTGAGCCTGAAGCCAGCTTTGGAATCTGTGGGTGTGTGTGTCTCTCTCTCTGCCCCTCCCCCACTCACACTCTGTGTGTGTGTCTCTCTTTTTCAAAAATAAACATTAAAAAAATTTTTAAGCAGATTATACTATACATATTTTGCAACTTTTGGTTTTCAATTTTTAACATTCTGTTTTCATTTTAGAGAGAGAGAGAGAGAATGCACATGAGCGGGGCAAAGGTGCAGGGGGAATTGAGGGAGAGAGAGACAGACAGACAGAAGGAGAGAGAGAATCTTCAGCAGGCTCCTCGCTCAGTGCAGAGCCCACTGCAGTGCTCAAACGCACCACCCTGGGATCATGACCTCAGCGAAAATCGAGAAACACTCAACCAAATGAGCCACCCAGCTGCCCTGAAATTATTATTTTTTTGATTGACACATGTGTTGCAAAGGTATCACAGAGAGGTTTTGAATATTCTTTATCCAGGTCCCCTAATGGTAAACTTCCTACATGATTGTGGCATGCCTATCTAAACTAAGAATTACATTAACTGAACTATAGACATAATTTGATTTTTTTACAGGTTGTTGGTTTTTTCACTATCTCTTTTTTCTATTGCTGAATTAATCCGAGATCACACAGTGCATTTGCTTTCTTTGGTCTCCTCAAGTCTGTAATAATTTCTCAGTCTTTCCTTGTTTTACATGACCTTCACACTTTTGAAGAAAATACATCAGTTTATTTTGTAGAATGACTCTCACTTTAAGCTTATTTGATGTTTTCTTATGTTTAGACTAGTTTATGGATTTGGGGGAAGAACATTATAAAGTTGAAGTGCCCTATTCAATGTATCATATCTGGGAATATTTGGTATAAATATGCTTTATTACTTGTGATGTCAACTTTGATAGCTTGGTTAAGGTTCTGTCTGCCAGATTTCTCCACTGTAGTTACTGGTTTTACCTTTTCATACTCCATTCACTAAAAGTGAATTACTAAGTCCAAACCTACACTCAAGAAAAAGAGAAGTCAAGTTCCTCCTCTTGAAGGGAAAAATTTCAAAGAATCTGTGGGCATATGTTAACACCATCACAGTAATTAATATATATTTGACAGCAATATTTTAAGGCTATATAAATACACTGTTTCTCCTTAAAGCAATGTTAAGATTATATTTGAAACATAGTAGAAAGGATCCCAGGTTCTTACTGGAACACCTTAGAATGTAAAATAACCCATCAAAAGAAAGCTAGGATCAGTGTCTCCAGCTCTACAACTCAGAAATATCACCATGTTCCTGGGTCTTCCCCACTACCAGAACTATCGGAATGTAAATATTCTGGGAAGGTAACTGTATTCAGTCATAAATTAACTTATAAGACTTATCTTTTGGGCCAGTTTCCAAGTTTGAAAACTTGCTTAGTAAGCTCTAACTCTGCAGACACATAAGAACATTCTCTCTGTAGACCCACAGAATATTTTAGTCCATATAAGATTATCTCGCAGCTCTTGGATACCCTATTCTTTAATTTCTTCCGGTGTCTTTTCCCTTTGAGTTTCCAATTGTGTAATATCTATCGGTATACCTACAAGTTCACTGTGTCCTCCTTCAGCTGTTTCAAGTACACTAATGGGGTTTTCAAAGAAATTCTTTATTACTGTGTTTACAATGACCAGTTTTCTATGCTTCTATAGTTTCAATCTCTGAATGAATTACCTATCTGATCATACATGTGGTCTACCTTTTCCATTAGAGATTTTAACATATTGTTTGCAGTGATTTTAAATGTCCTGCGTGAGGGGCGCCTGGGTGGCTTAGTCGGTTAAGCGTCCGACTTTCGCTTAGGTCATGATCTCGCGGTTCGTGGGTTCGAGCCCCGCGTCGGGCTCTGTGCTGCCGGCCAGCTCAGAGCCTGGAGCCTGTTTCAGTCTGTGACTCCCTCTCTCTCTGACCCTCCCCTGCTCACGCTGTCTCTCTCTCTCTCTCCTAGAAATAAATAAAACATTAAAAAAAAAAAAAGATTTAAATGTCCTGCGTGATATCTCTAACATCTCTGTCATGTTTGAGTCTAATTATGATGATTGTGGAGGGGTTTAATGGGCTGCTTTACTAGACATGGTTTGTCAATGGCTGTTCCCCGAATGCCCTTTGGCCACCATTGCAATGCTCCCCCAGAGAATTTGTCTCTTTAGCTCTTCTTGTTGCATTCTCCTGCTACTTCTGTGATGCCTGTTAGCGTGGTATTGGAGGATGGGGGACAGGTATGTTCTTTGAGGTCCTGATGAAGCTTCAGTATGAGGTGGGCCTGGGCTGAACCTACTTGCAGAGGGTGTGGCCTTCACAAGTGTCCCTGCCTGTAATGCTGGGACAAGCATGTGTCCCCTGCTCTCCCCTAGGAATAACTGCTCACACCAGCTCCTTCTCCATGACTCGTTGAGTTTCTAGCACTACTACCAGGCAACCACTGTTACTACTCTTTCTCCTTCTGTCAAGACCCAGGGAGTTCACAGAAAGAAAGAAAGCCTGCAAGAGTGTACAATACTCCCTATGTCTGTAACCACACACTCGTCCACACTCTCACACTAGCTACACCCGGTCTGTTATAGTTCGTGAAGAAGTTTCTGTTGAATCTTCCTACTGACTCAACGTGTCCGCAGTGTCTCCCCCAGATTACCTGGCTGTTGGCAGTAGAGGTGAAAAAAGTATATGTTATGGTTGAAAAACTGGGATCTGTGGGATGATGCCTATTTTTTTTATGTTCATTTATTTTTGAGAGAGAGAGAGATGGAGCGTGAGTGGAAGAGGGGCAGAGGGAGGAGGAGACACAGAATCAGAAGCAGACTCTGGGCTCTGAGCTGTCAGCACAGAACCCACGCAGGGCCCGAACCCGGGGACCACAAGATCATGACCCGAGCTGCACTCGGATGCCCAACCAACTGGGCCACCCAGGTGCCCCATCTGTGGGGTGACTTCTAACGTAAGCCTTACGTGTGGTGGCAAGTACCTGTTGCTCCCCAGATTTCCCGTTCTTGTGTCCTGCAACCTCATTTCTCTGATGGGTTTAAGGCAAGCTTTTCACTTACATTTTGTCCAGCTTTTTTATTTTAAAAAATAATAAATGTGGGCTATTTTCAGCTTCCCTACATTGCCAGGATGAAACTGGAAGTTCTATATTTTACATATCATTTTTAACTTTTTTTTCCTCATTTGAAATGTCATGGATATGTTTCTAGTGAAATATATGGAGATTTAACTTCATTTGCTTAAACAGTTGCATAATATTCTGAGTATGTATAAGGTCGTAATTTATTTCGCTAGTCTTCAGTTGATAGACATTCAAGTTTTTATGCATTTTGTTTCTTTGTTTTTATCATTACTTTCATTGTTGCTTGTTGGTACATTTATGTTTTATATATATATGATAGTTCTAATATATATTATATATGACAGTTCTAATATGTAATATATATAATATATATTAATAAAAATGTATCATAAGTGGCACCTGGGTGGCTCAGTCGGTTTAGCCTCTGAGTCCTAGCTTCAGCTCAGGTCACCATCTCACAGTTCATGGGTTCAAGCCCTGTATCAGGCTTGGGGCTGTTGATGCAAAGCCTATTTGGGATTCTCTCTCATTCCCTCTCTCTCTGCCCCTCCCCCACTCACTCTCTCAAAATAAATAAATATACTTAAAAATGTTTTTAAATATATTATAATACTCAATAATAGATATATATCTCATATATACTGCTATGGGTTCAATTGTGTGCCCCAAAACGATATGTTGAAGTCCTAGCCACCCTCCAGCACCTGTGAATGCAATCTCCTTTGTTTAAGTGAAGATGAGTTGATTGGGGGGGACTCTAATCCAGTATGACCGGTATTCTCCCAAGAAAAGGATAATTTCAAGTTACGACACAAACACACAGGGATAATCCCACGTGACAACTGAGGAATAGATCGCAGTTCACTCTCTTATTACAACTTTTGAGTTTTGGTGGATCTTTGCTGCTCACTGTCACTCAGAGAAAGAGTAAATTCCCTTTGGAAAATGGCAATGACAATTTTATCAACTTCTGTGGCTACTTTTCTCCAGTTCTGCACAATTCTCTTCAAGTCAATTGTCTTAGTCTCTGAGGTGAAGTAGGTTTCAGTGAATTTCTGGGTCCGAGTTCCCACTAGAGAAATCGAGCAGCATTGAGGTAAGTAGGTGGTTTAGACAGTGATCAAATACTCCAGTTACTCACATTCATTTCTCACATACACCAGAAAACCATCTGACTGCTTCTGGCCATTGGGCTGAGGGCAGAAGCAACATGTGTTGCTTGCAAGGCAAGGGACTCCCCAGATGCCTCTTCTGCCGTGGCAACTGAGGAAGCCTCATTTTCAAAATGATGAAGCTAGAAAGTTGTAGAAACTTTCAGTCTACATCTCTGAATGTGCACTTCTGCCCATACCAGACAAGCAGTGTGGGTGAAAAAACAAAAAAAAACAGTATTTGTTGCTGTTGAAAAACTGGGACCTATGAGATGATTTACACACACACACACACACATATATATATGTATATGTATGTGTGTGTGTGTATATTTGTATGTGTGTGTGTGTGTGTGTGTTTCTATTCTGTTTTTGAAAGAGAGAATGTGTGAGCTGGGGAGAGGCAGACACAGAAGGCGAATCAGCCTTCAGGCTCTGAGCTGTCAGCACAGAGCCTGACACGGCTCAAAGTCACGAACCGTGAGATCATGACCTGAGCCAAAGTCGGATGCTTAACCGACTGAGCCACACAGGCACCGCTGTGAGATGATTTTTAACTTAAGTATGACCTAATCTATCCTCACAAATAAGAATACCACAAATAACTTTATTCAAAACAGAAAGCATATAAAATTATAACTTCACCTATGAAGGTGACGACCAATAGGTGTACAAATAACTTGTAGAGCAAAACAGCAAGTTTCAAAAGGCAAGGTGAAAATAAAGTGTTGGAGAGCATTAAGCAGCAAGCTTTAAGGCAAGAGGAGAATCAGTGAAGGCTTCATAAAGAAGTTCCCATGTGAATTAAATTTCAAAACTTAAGATAATATGTCAAGTTACACTTAGATGTGAGAGGCTCGGAACTGTTCCCCAATTATTCATTTAATAGCAGCACAAAGGTCAATTCTTGAGTCTTCTTACAGGCTTCCTCTGAAATGGCTCTTTTGAAAAATTATGGTAGGAATCTCTTCATTTAAATAGTTTTGATTAAACAGACATCAGAATTGACCCTTTGCAATTCTTAAAGGTGACAAGAAAGGGGAAGAAATAACTATTTGAATGAAGTCCTTGGTGAGTGTGAAAATTCTCCTCTTGACCTCAGATGATTTTTTTTCTTAAGATCTCTTAGAGTTAGATATTCTGACAGTACATCTTAACTCCAACACTGAATTATCAAAGAAAAAATATGAATAAATATATTGATACAGCATATCAATATGTAAGATCCACTCATCAGGAAATTAGGATAGTCTTTAAAAATCATTTCTGCTCCTATTGGTTATTTATTATTTCCTTTTAGAAACTGTCTAAAAGGCTTACTGCACAGGCTCTATATTCAGCTTCAGTAAATGGGCTCTTGTACCTGGATGCAGTCCACGAAACTGCTCCAGTAATTTTCTCTCTCCTACATAATTGTCATTTTTGTCATAATTGTCTCTTTAAAAGTGTTATTTATTTGCTCAACAGAAAAGACTATCCTACAAATGGAAGAAATTGGCAGAGGCTTTTGATATTAGCTACCTGTGCCTGTATAAAATTTCCCCAACTAACACTTCTGAAAATGTTTTATGTGAACTTTTGGTAATACATTAGAATATTTAAATGTATTTTTTTACATCTTTAGTTGTATCACAAAATTTAACATCACATTAAAAAATGTATATTTATGGAGCACTGGGTGGCTCAGTCTGTTAAGCGTCTGACTTCAGCTCAGGTACTGATCTCATGGTTTGTGAGTTCTAGCCTGAGTTGATCTTCGCTGATGTCAATGAAGAGCCAGTTTTAGATTCTCTGTCTCTGCCTTTCTGCCCCTCCCTCACTCTCATGCACTTTCTCTATATCTCAAAAATAAAAAAAATGTTGATAAGGATGTGGAGAAAGGGGAACTCTCTTGCACTGTTGGTGGAAAAGTGTGCAGGTTCCTCAAAAAATTAGAAGTAAAATTACCCTATGACCCAGTAATTGCACCACTAGGAATTTACCCAAGAGATACAGGAGTGCTGATTCAAAGGGGTGCATGCACCCCAATGTTTATAGCAGTGCTATCAATAATAGTCAGATTATAGGAAAAGCCCAAGTGTCCATCAACTGATGAATGGAAAAAGATGTGGTTTATATATGTATACAATGGAATATCACTCAGCAATGAAAAAGTATGAAATCTTGCCATTTGCAACAACACAGATGAAACTAAAGCGTATTATGCTAAGCGAAGTAAGTCAGACAGAGAAAGAAAGATATCACAAGATTTCACTCACATGTGAAATTTGAGAAACTTAACAGATGATCATAGGAGAAGGGAAGGAAAAAAAATAAGATAAAAACAGAGAGTGAGGCAAACCATAAGAGACTCTTAAATACAGAAAACAAACTGAGGACTGATGGGGATGGAGATGGGGAAAATGGGTGATGGGCTTTAAGGAGGGCACTTGTAAGGATGAGCACTTGGTGTTATATGTAAGTGATAAATGACTGGATTCTACTCCTAAAACCAAGACTACACTGTATGTTAACTAACTTGAGAGTAAATTTAAACACATAAATTGTTATTAAATTATAAAAAAGTATATTTGTAATATTAAAGTATAAGATACTTTGTAATTATATGAAAAACTAATAACCTTCTAGACTAAGTAGATCCAGACCTCATATTCTCAAGATAGGCTTGATAAATTTCTGGAGTCCCTATAGACTTAGTGGTTCAGACTGATTGTATGATAATCTGCATGTGGTACCCAATGAAAGCCTGTTTAGGTTGTACACTACACAAAGGCACTTCACTGAAACAAAGAGTAGGGTCTGAAATCCAGTCCAGTCTGTGTTCACCAAGCCTTATACCCTGATAAGCCATAGTAGATGAGAGGAGGGAACACTTATTTTACACAGACAACCATAGACTCATTAGCCGTGAACCCCTAAGTCTGAGTCTTCCTAAGAACGAAAACTTTTCCTAAATTGTACACCAACTTGATATAATTAGCAGTGACCTCTTCTTTATCTTTCAATCTTAAAGTCCCCATAAATGTTTATAAGTGTGGCACAATAGTGAACCCTTCCCACCCTTGGATTAGAAGAGAATTTTTCAGCTCAGTCCAAGACCTACTAACAAACAAGACACTAAATTTTAAAAAATTAAAAATTAAAAAAAAAAAACAGATGAAGCAGACCCACCTATTACAGTTAAAAACATTCACATAATTCTGATTCATTTGCTCAAAAAAGAGAGAATTTAAAATTTTTAAAGATGAAAAACATTTTCAACTCTAGAACCATAAAAATATATACAATGAATATAATTAAGATATTAATGAATGAGTTTAATAATAGAATGTATGAAGCTAAAGTGAGAACGGGCTAGAGGACAATTCAGTAAGAAACACTCAGAGTAATGCACAGAGAAAACAGATAAAGACTAGAAAATAATGAAAAAATGCATAAAGTTCACACAGGTTAAGTTGAAAAGTCTAACATATGTGTTATTAAAGTTGCAAAAGGAGAGGAGAGAATCAGCTAGAAGTCATACTTGCAGTTACTGAGTAGTGAGAGACGTTCAGTCACGTATCCAAAAAGCACACTTAACTAGAATTCTATACTCAGCAAAATGGTCCTTCAAAACTGAGAGAGGAACGGGGCGCCTGGGTGGCTTAGTTGGTTAAGCGTCCGACTTTCGCTTAGGTCATGATCTCGCGGTTCGTGGGTTCGAGCCCCGCGTCGGGCTCTGTGCTGACTGCCAGCTCAGAGCCTGGAGCCTGTTTCAGTCTGTGACTCCCTCTCTCTCTGACCCTCCCCTGCTCACGCTGTCTCTCTCTCTGTCTCCTAGAAATAAATAAAACATTAAAAAAAAAAAAAACTGAGAGAGGAGGGGCACCTGGGTGACTCAGTTAAGTGGCCAACTTCAGCTTAAGTCATGATCTCGCAGTCTGTGGGTTCGAGCCCCGTGTCCTGCTCTGTGCTGACAGCTCAGAGCCTAGAGCCTATTTCAGATTCTGTGTCTCCCTCTCTCTCTGCCCCTCCCCAGTTTGTGCTCTGTCTCTCTCTGTCTCAAAAATAAATAAACGTTAAAATAATGTTTTTTTTTTAAATGAGAGAGGATATTTTCAGACAAGAAAGAACAGATATCATATTGGTAAACCCACACAAAAAGTGATACTAAAGTGATTTGTTTCAAGCAGAAGGATGATGACCCTAAGTGGAAACAAATGAAAGAAAGAAAAAACAAACAAAAGGATAGACATTTTGGCAAATTTATAAGAATCTTAACTGTATAATAGCAATAACAAGGCCTTGTGGAGTTTCAATATACATAGATTTAAAATTCATGGGGGGTGTCTGGGAAGCTCAGTTGGTTAAGCATCCAACTTCAGTTCAGGTCATGATCTCACAGTTCGTGAGTTCATGCCCTATGACAGACTCTGTGCTGAGAGCTCAGAGCCTGGAGCTTGCCTCAGATTCTGTATCTCCCTCTCTCTCTGCCCCTCCGCTGCTCACATTCTGTCTCTCTTTCTCTCTCAAAATATAAAAAGTAAACATTAAAAAAAATAAAATTAATGAAAATAGCACAATGGGAACAGGGTAATTGAATTTAAAAGGACCCATGCCTTATTTGGAAAATGATCGAAAAATTAATTAATATTTAACTGTAATAATTAAAAGAGATTAGCTTGTGTTATTTCAACTAGAGCAACTCACATTATAGTATTTTTGGTGCTACTTCCTAATATTTATTTGAAGAAAGCTTCCAATAACTATGAAGAACTAAATAACATCGGTTTAAATCAGGGATCTGGAAACTGCAGCTCATGGGCTAAATCTGTTTTGCCACCTGCTTTTGTAAATACAGTTTTATTGAAACACAGCCACACCTTTGGTCTATGACCATTTTTCCTTACAGCAGCAGAGCTAAGTAGTTGCAACAGATCATCTAGTTTGCAAAGTCTCAAATATTTACCTCTAGTCTTTATAGAAAAAATTTGTCACCTGGGCTATGTGATAGTGCAATCAATATTTTGTTTAAAAACCATAGTCTTTATTATTCAACATTTATATCCACGATTTGGATTAAGAAGGTGAAAGTTGGCAATACTTATGATAGCAAATAACAGAAACTCAGCTGACAATGGCTTAATTAATTATGCAAGAAATTATCTTTTTCAAGTAACATCAGATCTAGATATAGTAATCCATAGCTGAGAAGGTGCTTAAAGATGTTAGCCACAACTCTGGCTCCTTTTTAGTTCTTTCTCTGACTTTTTATTTTATTTTTACTTTCATCCTCATGGTCACAGGGTTGTACCTCTAAGAATCCCTTCCACATTCTAGATAGGATAAAGGGCAATAAGCTTTCTTCTGATGAAATTTTGTCTTTTTACATGGGAAACAAAAACATGCACTTGCCATTCATCAAGGTGGGTTATTTATTCCTTTATCTAACAATTAATTATTGACTGTCCACCAAACTAAGTAGGATGCAAGATACTAACAGGGGATAGTAAGTAATCATAAACTCTCACATTAATGAGCTTACAGTCTGCACATAGTTAAATAAATATAATAAAAGGAACAGATTTTATGATAATGATATATAGGGTATAAAGGAAGAATATGTCAGGGGCCTAAAAAATCAAGAATTAAAGAACCAAGAATTTTATTTAAAATTCCCAGAGGAATTGAAGTGCAAGATAAGCTTTGCAGGATGCACTGGAACAAACATGCAGGAGACAAAGAAAAGCCCTGTGCTATATCTTTGAGATGGGATGAGCATCGCATATCTTTAAAAAACAAAACAAAACAAAACAAAAAAACACCCAAAGAACTTTATTATCACATGGGGGGCATGGGTTGGGAAATCTGGAAGTGCAATGTCAGAGGTCATCAGAGGCTATCCATGGATAGGACAAGCTCTGCTAAGAAGTATTTTTACGGGCACTGGGAGGCCCCTATAACACAAGAGAAAATGAAATCTCTTAGCAGAGCTGGTGGAATGACAACAGACCAGGGCTCAGGATTCTCAAGAGTTTACCTGATCTTGGATCAAATTAATGCCTGTTAAAGGTACATAAGGATCTCTTATGGTGAGGCCATCGTGATTTTTATTAATATTAAAGCTTGAGAACCAGTGACATGAGTGTTGAATTAAGGAAAAAAGATCAGGGAGAGGTGTTTAAGAGAACAACTGGAGAAATTTAAAGAAAAGCAACACAGGGTGCAATTGTTTCCAAAAAAAGATTGTGGTCATTGGTAACATAGGTGACTAAAAGTTTGAGTGAGACAAAGTTGGGAATGGCTAGTGTGTCAAACCCATGCATTTCACCAGTATACCCAAAAAACAGTTTCATGGCTTCCAGTGTAAGTTGATCAGGAGACAGACTGCCCTGGGTTAAGTGTGGGAATGGAGCAGGAAGACAGAGTCGGTTAGGAAAAATGCATCTGTAGACAAATGGACACTTTCAGGAAGTATGACTGTGAGACAGTAAAATGAGGGATGCAGAGAAGGGAACCTGGGGACAGAGCTTTTATAGGATGGGAGACAGTTGAGTATTCATGGGAAGAAAACTGACATGAAGGGGTTCAAGTGATTTGGGATTCACCCTGATGAAGAATGAGATCCAGTGCTGTTGTGGAGAAATTGGTTTCAGAAGCTAAGGGTGACAGCCTATCTCTTGTGACAACAAGACAAAGGGGGGTTGGAGCCTCTCGCATCTGAAAATTTGATGGCAAGATTTTTTACATCTCTCCTCAATCAGATTAGTCTATAATTATTTTGGAGATTTTCTTCTTTTTCATTTGGTTTAGTGGATGTTTTGGCATATGTACTATTTATGTTAAGTTTCAGTATCCAAGATTTGAATTGGACATTTTTTTTAAAAATGAATTTAGTCGTTTGAATTAAAAAAAAAAAAAAACTTTTCAATGCTTTGGAATACATTATGTGGTATGGAAATTATCTGTTTCTATTTTTTGTTTGTTTCTCTGTTTTTGTGAGTCAACTACAAGTCAGAATATTCTTAGCATCGCAATATGTGCTTTTTACAGATTCTCAAAAATATTCTTGATAATCTATTTTGTTTTAAAAGAAAAGCCCTACCCATTGTCAATCTCTGGCAGAGAGCAGACACTCATGTACATTTTGAATGAGTAAAGCCACAAATCAAACTCATGCCTTCCAAATCCTCCTCCAAACAAATTCTATCTCTTATATTTACAGCTCAGTTCCTACCTGGGGAGACTGGAAGCCATATAAATAATTAACATAATATTGAGTCTCTCCTATTTGCTGAGTACTGCACTAAATCCTTCAGGACAACAACTTCAGGACAATTTATTATTGTCTTCAACCCATCTCACTATATATACATACATATGTGCATATGTGTGTGTGTGTATATATATATATAGTTGTTGAGAGAGAGAGAGAGCAGGAGAGGGGAAGGGACACACACACACACACACACAGAGAGAGAGAGAGAGAGAGAACCTCAAGCAGGCATAACACTGTCAACAGAGAACCCTATGAGGAACTCAATCCCATGAACCATGAGACCATGACCTTAACTAAAATCAGGAGTCAGACGCTTAGCCGACGGAGCCACCCAAGCACCCCATCCTTTACCATCTAATCTATAGTTTCATCTCAAGCTGCTTCTCCTCACAGATGTACCTGGATTCCTACCTTTTCTCTCTATCCATTCCTGATACTGCCTTTGTCCTCACCTGATAATCTCCCACCTGGGCACCCAAGGAGCCTCCTGTCTGAGCCCTTTGCTGCCAGTCTCTTCCCATTCCCTCCACCATTGTCATTAAGATTAGCCTCCAAAAAATTCATAATTACTCACCCCATTGGCCTGATTTTCAAATGTTGATTATTTCTAACTGGTTGCAGGATATGAATCTGAACCACTTAGCCAAGCTATCTTTATTTTAGCCTACACTCATCCATCCTCACCTCTTAACTCTCTCCTGCCGCACATACCCTTCACCTTGCTCATGTCCTTGCTTTTCGCTAGTTCTTGAAGGTTTCTTGTCTTTATCTCTGTTTGGAATACCCCTTCTACTTTGTCACAAATGCCTGCCCATCCTTTAAAACCCAGATCAAATGCCCTTCCTTAATGGAACTTCTTTCACATCCCCAGACAATACTATAATATCACTCAATAGAGTACATTCTGATTTGCCATTACAATCACTCAAGTTGTTTTTCAGAGTAGTATACATGCTCCCCCCCAAGCCACCTTAGGATCTAGAAGTGTCACATTCAATCTTGTATTGATTTGCTAGGGCTGCTGTAAAAAAACCACAAACTGGGTGCCTTAAACAATGGAAATGTATTGTCCCAGAGTTCTGGAGGCTGGAAGTCTCAAGTCAAGGTGTTGGAAGGTTAGTTTCTTTTGAGGGTTGTAGGGAAGAGTCTGTTTCAGTCCTTTCTCCCTGGCTTTCAGATAGCCATCTTCTACCTGTGCCTTGCCAAGTCATCTTCCCTCTGAATGTGTCTGTTTGTGTCCAGATTTCCCCTTTTTATTTTTTTAATTCTAATTTTTAAAGTTTTTATTATTTATTTTTGAGAGAGACAGAGCATACAACAGAAGAGGGGCAGAGAGAGAGAAAGATACACAGAATCTGAAGCAGGCTCCAGTCTCTGAGCTGTCAGCACAGAGCCCAAAGTAGGGCTCAAACTCACAAACCATGACCTGAGCCAGAGTAAGATGCTCAACCAACTGAGCCACCCAGGCACCCCTAAATTTCCACTTTTTATAAGGACATCAATCATATTGGATTAAGGGATCACCTTATTCAGTACAACCTATCTTAACTGATTATATCTACAAGGACCCTATTTCCAAATAAGGTCACATTCAGAGATACTGGGGCTTGGACTTAAGTATATGAATCTTGAGGGGTATATTTTAATCCATAAACATATGCTAACTAAATTTGTGTTAGATCACTAAACGAGTATGTGATGAAGAAATAAATGAAAGAATTGTTTTTACTCCATCTTTGGAAATATACCCCCGTTTCTTTGCCTTCTCAATCCCATCTGCCATTTTCTTTAGTCCTTCTGAAATAACTTTATATTGATTTCTCCTATTTTGCTCTATTCTTCAATCTATTCTCCATATTGAGGCTACATTATTCTTTTTAAACATTCCTGCACTGGCTCATTTACCTGCTTAAGGGTCTACCATGGCTTATTATGTCCCACTTTATCAGATCTAAAACAATCCAATCTAGGGGCTCCTGGGTGGCTTAGTCAGTCAGGCGTCTGACTTCAGCTAAGGTTATATTCCCCCAGTCTGTGGGTTCGAGCCCTGTTTTGAGCTCTGTGCTGACAGCTTGGAGTGTGGAGCCTGCTTGGGATTCTGTGTCTCCCTCTCTGTCTGCCTCTCCCTGACTCTCACTCTGTCTCTTTTTCAAAACATAAACATTAAAAAGAAATTTCAAACAACCCGGTCTACTGTCAAGAGCCATTGTAACCTGAATCTATTTTCTTCATTTTATTCTGAGCAATTTATGGACTTAGCCAGTAGAAGTAACTATGTTAAGATGCAGAAGCCTTGAGAGACAGCAGAATCTAAAAATTAACAATGTAATTTTAGATAGATAAAATCTAGGAGGAGACCTGGCCAGTTTCTGGGGACCAGGAGGCAGAAAGACATGTCAAAAACATTTGATAATAAATAAGCAGGAAAATGCAAAAATTGCATCAGGAGGTCGAAAAAGAGCAACAATGTGTCCCAGCAGGTGGGTGAAACACAGCAATGGAAAGTTGAAGGACAGGAGATATTCTGAACTGCAGATAGGCAGGCCAAACAGGAAAGTGTGTCAGTGGATTGAAACACATGAGCCACTAGGCTAAAGGTCAGGATGAGGTTATAGGTTCTCTGGATGAACCTTTGAACCCAAGAGAACAAGCAAAACAGAGCCCAGTACGATTGAGGACCAAGGGACCAAGGTGACACCTATGGGGACATGCAAACCAAATTTGTCAGCCCAGTCCATCCAAGCTGGACACTACTGAAATCATGGAGTGAGTCGCACAGAAATAGTAACAAAAAATTCCTGCTGAATCAATCTTCCCTCCCATCCAGAAAAGAAAAGATGTACAAATAAAAATATCATTTTGTAGCAGATGTTGAAAAGACCCACAGGGGCTTTCCCATTTTAAAAATGTGTGGCAGAGGGTGGCACACTGATGTGATGAGGCTGGATGTTCCCTAAAATTTCACATATTTCTCCAGGAGCGATCACTGCAGATGGAGAAGTAGCACAGGCCATGGCCATGGACACAGACTCTTAGGCTATCTTCCCTGATTTTTGTTGAGCCCTTAACCCTCCGGGGGTCTTAAGACCCTAAGGAACTGACAGACAGTTCCATAGCGATATCCTGATGCCGTCATCGAGAGTCGTCTTAAAAATCAAGTGAAATCACGTATGTGACAACCACGATGTTGACCAGAAGGTGCTCTTCAAAAGCATGTCCGCGCGTCCCCATCACGGACAAGGGCACAGAAGCAGAGAATGTCAGGGAGCGGTCACATACTAGGTGCTTGAGGGCTGTTATTTAAAGTCTTTGCTGCTTGAAGGAAAATCCGACCTCATTCCTTGTTAGCTTGATGTGAGTTTGGCCCTTGTCCAAGTGGCGCAGCAGCCTTAGACTGAGCTGGCTGGCCAAACAAAGGGCGACAGAGAGGCAGGAAGGGCTCTTCCTCCCCACCCCCACCTCCCTCCCTCCTACGCCGCTCCTCCAGCTTGGGCTCTTCTCCTCTGCCAGTTCCCCAGTGACAATATGAGATATCGCATCCGAAGAAGCACAGCCAAATATTTGATTTGGACGATTACACTGAAGATGCCTCATCACAACTGTGGGTGCCCAGATTACCAACTCCTTGCTCTTGGCTCCCGTACACTTTGCAGCGAGTACAAACGGCGCGGAAGAGCTCATTACACACTGATGGAAGGGATCCCAAATGGCTGATGTGGAGTGTCTTGTTTGGGGAAGAGTTCACTGATGAGGAATAAGCTGAGGAGGCAAGATGCTGTTGTTTTTCCTGTCAAGGCAAATGGTACTAAGAACATGGCAAGCATTTTTTTTTTTTTTTCATTTTTTTCCCCTTTCTAACTTGGATTCAGAAATTCTTGGCGACACTAAAGCAATTCCTTTTCCGGAGAGATCACAGAGGAATAGTTACAATGGCTCTTACCCTTCCCTCCTTGACATATGATTGTCTTCCATTTCAGTCCGTGTGATGTGATGAGAATTCTCATCTGTGATGAAAATCACAGACCTTGGAAGGAGCAAGCTGTGCCTATTTTGCACCACCCCCATCACAAACACCGGGCCCAGCCTCAGCTGTTGCTAACACCCCCTCTTGTGTTCATGTTTTAGTTTGATGGGAATGTAAATAAAACGATGTGCCTGACTGAAACCAAATAATACCTTCTTAATATTTTTATTCTGCAAAGGATTTCTTGGAAACTTTAGGCAGAAATCCTCAAAGTTACTCAACAAGGGAGGAGACTAGAACTTCAGACTTCTCCACATTTGCTTGCGAAATCAGGGTCACTGTGTTTTCATTTTAAATGTGCAAAAGTGAATTTCTCATTCAAAAGTATCCAATCTTTGTGTCATTAGGGTTCCAAGTAGAAGCAGAGTCCAGAAGTGAGATGCAAAATCAGCGACGCCTTGGTCATTATATGCATACATAGACACACCACACACTCATATTTGTTAATTATACGGGAACATAAACAGATGGACATGCACCAATGTACAATTATGATGAGGTCCACATTCCACCTCTACAGTTGTCTTTGCATGTCCTCACATACATATCACATACATGAATACAAACGCATGTATTCACACATGCCAACATGTATATATACCCAAATTGAAGTCTTTAAAATGATCTAGAAAAAGGATTGACTGAAATAGTCCAATGTGTGTGTCTTAACAGATTTCCCTACTTGATTTGCATACCCTGCTGAAAAAAAAATCAAATGAGAGGAATCTGGATAATACACTTCTGCTATTGAGTTAGTTCATTAGCTCTGTGCTAACCCAAGGTCATGGGTTCAGCCACCACGTGAGCCATTTACATTTGCTGTGCTCCAAAGCACCAGGCTGCACTTCCAGCTGCACATCGGTATGAAACGAAAGTATTGCAAAGGGCTGGAGGTTCAGAATGAGAGCTCTGGAACTGGCCAACATGGATGAAGGGCAGCTTTCCACATGGCTAGCCATATGACTTCCAACATGTTACTCAATCATCTTAAGCGTCCATGTCCCCATCTGTAAAACTGGAATAGTAACCATATTTCTCTCATCAAACTCCCATGAAACTCCATGAGGACTTTTTCAGCAGGATTTCACACGGTCCCTGAGTACCTAACAGACAAAATAGCTGAGGTGGAGTTGGGACCAGGTTGGAGGCGGTGGGGATATTCACAACTTTGTTCAGGGGCAACTAAAAAGTTACGTTCAGTGACTCATATAAGTTCCATCCAGCAATCACAACTCAATAACATGTTTGAAGGGGAGGATCCTGAATTTGAAGAATTTAGGCCTAAAACATCAAAACTAATGGTTCAATAACTAGCTTATTTCCCAGATTCCTTCTCCCTGATTATTATTTAAGAGGATCGCAAAATGGATTCCCTGGCTTAAAGCTCACTTAAAGCTTTTGTGAAAACTTGTGTGTGTGTGCACACGCGTGTGTGTGATATTAACTTAAAAAACAGTCAACTGGGGGCGCCTGGGTAGCTTAGTTGGTTAAGCGTCCGACTTTCGCTTAGGTCATGATCTCACGGTTTGTGGGTTCAAGCCCTGCGTCGGGCTCTGTGCTGACTGCCAGCTCAGAGCCTGGAACCTGTTTCAGTCTGTGACTCCCTCTCTCTCTGACCCTCCCCTGCTCACGCTGTCTCTCTCTCTGTCTCCTAGAAATAAATAAAACATTAAAAAAAAAACAAACCAGTCAACTGGTCCAAGAGAAATATATGCACAGTAGAAAGTTAATTACCTGTATTTTCCAGGCATTCCTATTTTAAGACTTCTAGTGAGTCTTTTCTACTAGTATTGCTTCTATAATTTCACTGAGTCCACAGAACTCTTAGTAGAATACAAAGTCAAGTTTAATTATGTTATCTAAAGTCTTAATTCATCATAACTATGTTAAAACCATAAATAAGGAAGTTTGTGATGAGTCCAAATGTTTTCCAGATACAGTATGTAATTTTTCTTTGTGATAATTTACCTCATATCATTAAAACAGGGTCTAGATTAATGTTCTGCTTGAGATATACTGAGTCCCAGACTCTCCTATTCTTTTCTGTGTTCACTAAGCTCCAATTTCTTCTCACAGTACTGGCTTGTGTTGCTTCTTTACATTAATTTTCCCATATGTTTCTAATTTATTCTCCAGAGAAATCGAGGTCATCTATAAACAAAACCTCAACTTGTTAAAAAGTAGGGAAAAAAAATAAACCGATCATTTGCCATCATCTCTCACCTTTCTATTTGCCTCCCCCATGCAGGTAATCATTTAAATGAATTCAACTTGTGGCACTAAACTGGCCCATTTTGTAATTAGCTGTAACACAACCTAAATCTTAAATAAATAAATCAATAAATCATTTCAGAGAACCTCTAGCCTTTCAGAGCCATTTGGAAGAAATTCTTTCTAACCCTTTCTAGCATCTTCTCACAGAGAACTTCTAGAAAATTGTTGAGTGTCCCCAAAAAGATTGAACCATTTTCAATATGGTCATACTACTTATTTACCCTGTGTTTAACATCTACGTGCACTTTTACCATTATCGAAACAAATTCCTCTTCAATTTTTTCAGGAGAATTTTATGTAAGCATATGTTTATTCACCCTCATTTCCTTCTTATACCAAAATAAACTAAAAAATTAAAAATGTATATGAAAAGCCAGAATCTCTACTTACAGCACCCTTAATAAAACTAAATAATGAAATATTACTTTAATTACCTCCTCACCTGATAGTAAAATATCAAAATGTTCAAATCAGCCCACAGACAACATTTAGGAAAGGAAAGCATCTACGTTGAGTTCAGAACATTATCCTTTACACTGCTAGTAAATAGAAAATAATTACCATTCAGCTGAAGGTGTGAAAATGAGAAAAATGCCAAATATGGATTCATCTGCATTTTTAAGAGTAGGAAAATAAATACATAAAATTGCTATGAGATGTTTTTTTTCCTGAGATGCTAGTTGTTCCTCTCAGGAATTTTCTGACAGTTTAACAAGAACCCCCTGAAAATAGTATCTGGCATAGAGATTTACACTGACCACTTGGAAGAGTGAGAACAATACATCTTGAGGTAGATGGGACCAAATCCCCCCCTCCTTACCATGTTCCCTGCAATGAATCTCCAGCAACACTTAGCCAGGAATACCCGTAGGTATCTACCATCACCCAGTAGCTGTGCTGTGAATGCATAGGGACACAATCAAAACAAAGCTCTCTCCCTGTGGGAAGTCTGCAAAGGATGCTTGAGAATGTGAAGACATCCTTGAATCCCAGAGGCCAAGGCAGTGCCCTCCTTCCAGACTTCTTTGGGTAGGGGACTATGGCTTCAGTGCACTCTTCCTTAGCTCTGTATAATCTTCCAGCCATGGTGCATTAGGAAGACAAGGATGTACTGAAAGAATATTTTGATGACGAACAATGCAATACTAATTTGTGGGGCAGAATAAGAAGGAATCCCTCACAAACTAATACCCTCTTCAATGGTGCAGTTCAGTCATGGGCCAAGGTTGCAAAACATAGGGATGATTAGTAATAACCACAGGTAGATTCTTTTCTGATTCATATGTTGGTTTTTAACCCTAAATGTTGTTCATGGCAACAAGGAATAAACGAATAGTAGCTAATGGTGAATAATAATCCAAGGGGGAGCTCAAAGCTCCAAGCAAGGTGATAAAGCTTCTCTTAAGGCTTAATGACTGTTGGAAGTGGATTTTAAGTAGGCAGAGAGGGAAGGTATTACAGAAGTCAAGAGCTACTGAGGAGACGTTTTCTGCATCGTCAGTGGCTGAAGTGGCTTCGTATGGTTTCCCTGCTATACAGTCCCCACTATATTGTGATGCTTGATAAATATTAATGGAAGATGAAAAATGCATGAAAAGACAGACAGGAGCCTAGTGCCAGAGGAAAGAAGATTGAGAACTCAAGAATGCTTTCACTTCCATATTAAGCTGGATAAATACAAGGGCTTGGAGGAGCATGAGGAAATCCTCAAAACTGAAAGGATACGAATGGGAGGCCGCAGGAAATTGAGAATGATTCTTAATTATTCTAAACCTGCTTATTACCACTTTGCAGTTTGAAGAGCTTCATAATAACTTAGTCCTTCCAACAGTGCTGGGAACAGGAGGCATAAGACGCATACATCACAGGGCAGCAGAAGGTCAACATTGTGGAGGAGCAAGAAGTTCAGCTTTCGGGAAAAAAGCATAATTAAGTAAGGAGAGAAAGAGGAAAAGAAAATGCAGAAAACACTAGAGCATAGTAAATAAGACTGGAGGCACAAACACCAGAGAAGGAAAGAACACAGAACAAGGAAAGACATTTGTGTTTAGTGTTTGTTTGGCTTTTTAAATTGGTACTAAAGGCCATGCTTAATGAGATTTTGGCTAGAAGGGAAAAAAAATTGCCTGCTGGCACCTCAGGTTCTTACCTGACTATAGCAGGGATGATATTTCCTGCAACCAGATCATGGTATCATATGTTGCAGTTCTGGAACTGAGGGTGTTCCTGAGTCAGTGCTCTGATGCTGTGAAAGCCAATCAGAGAGCAGGCGCTTGGTCTGTAGGTGAGGGAATAATGGCTCAGTACCGCCGGCACCATGGCCAGCTCCTTCCTTGAACAGTTCGCTTGTCTAGTCCTGTTTGCCTGTTTTCTTTTTAACTTTTTAAGCTTATTTATTTATTTTGAGACACAGAGAGAGATGAGAGTACATCGAGTGGGGGAAGGGCAGAGAGAGAGGGAACAAGAGAATCCCAAGCAGGCTCTGCACAATGCGGAGCATGATGTGGGGCTTGAACCTATGAACCATAAGACTATGACCTGAGCTGAAGTCAGATGCTTAACCAACAAAGCCACCCAGATGACCCTATGTTTGTTTTAATAAGATTTTTTGACCTAGGAAGAGTCAGAAGACATTTAAATATAGGGAGAAGAAGTGACAGAGAGGAGAGAACAAGTAGAGAGTTTTTAAGGATGACAAAAGTATATTGGTGAATTCCTGCTTTTGGTAAAGTGTTCATTGGGATGGCAATGGTGATAATAAGAATTAATTTGTCATGTATCATCAGCCATCGCAGACCCAGCCACAGCTACCATTCCATCCTCTATTTGTCTCGTGATGTGTTTAACAAACACAATTTGGTCTTTTAATGAATCAATTAATTAAATGATGATGCTGATGATTTCTTTTGTCAATCATGCCTGTGATGATCACTTTACTGACTAACCATAAACTTGCTTGTACAAAGAGTGTAGAGTCATTGCCGAGGTTAAGAAACAGGAAAGGGTCTGAGGCGCCTGGGTGGCTCCGTCAGTTAAGCACCTGACTCTTGATTTCAGCTCAGGTGATGATCTCATGATTCATGATATTGAGCTCTGAGTTGGGTTCCACGCTGAGTGTGGAGCCTGCTTGGGATTCTCCCACTCTCTCCCTCTCTCTCTGTCTCTCTGTCTCTCTTTCCCCCTCCACTGCTCACACGCATACTCTTTGAATAAACAAACATACAAACATTAAAAAAAGAAATGAAAGTTTGTCAACAATAAATCTTCTTTAATGTTAAAAATAAGCAGTTTTATAAAGAAAGAAACTGTATATTTCCAGAAAACAGCTCCCTGGGCCTCCAGACATTCCCCAGAGGCACATAGGGATGTGGACAATACCTCTGCTGTTGAAGGGGCTCCAGCAAGCATAAGAAACTCCCTTTGGTTAGCTTACTAGGTCTTGATGTTATCCTGAATTTCCCCTGACACTTGGATAGTCCTTCTGTATTAACTGTTTCTTGTCTCCAAGTACAAAGTCTTGTCAAAACAACACAAAACACTCCTGAGTATTTCATCCGAGATTAGATAAAGAGAATGTCGATTTCCCAAAAACACTAGGTCCAGCTTTTAGAGTATCTGCGGTTTATTCCTTAAAACAGTATATATACTTTGATTTATATAGTTATGAAGGGCTTGTTGTTGTGGTGGTGGTGGTGGTGGTTGTTGCTGTTTAGTTCAGCATGAGGCTTGAACTCAGAACCCTGAATTCAAGACCTGAGCTGAGGTCAAGAGCCAGGTACTTAATGGACTGAACCACCCACGCACCCTTGTAGCTATGAGTTTTTAAAGGCTAACTATTTACACATGACTATAAGTCTAAGCATATTAAATAAATTATGACATATCATCTTACATATATAGCTGACATTACAAGAAGGTAAATCCATTGACTCTAAAAATAGAGAAACTGACATCTGAATGATAAGCAGGTATAGATGAGCTAACAGTCACGATGGTGTTTTCTTGTCTATGTAACTAAGCAGTGTGTATTTCAATGGTTGTGAAGTGAAGAAGACAAGGGAGGAAGGGGAATGTGGAGACTGACCTAAAACTAGGTCACAGCTTACCTCTAACTTAAAGATAGAGTAGGAAAAGAATTCCTCATCCAATCAGATAAGGAATAAATAAAGCTTGTCATAGCCTAGACTTTTCCTGGCAAAAAAATTATATGCATAACCGTAGTACTATCTCCACTTAAGTTTAGGGTTTGAATTTGTATGATTTGCAGGGTCCAGGGAATCTTTTTTTAAAAATTTTTATTGTTTATTTATTTCTGAGAGGGAGACACACACACAAAGTGCAAGTGGGGGAGGGTCAGAGAGAGAGGGAGATGCACAATCAGAAACAAGCTCCAGGAACTGAACTGTCAGCACAGAGCCCCACTTGGGGCTGGAACTCACGAGACATGAGATCATGACCTGAGCTGAAGTCGGATGCTTAACCAACTGAGCCACCCAGGTGCCCTGGTCCAGGACATCTTAAAATGAGAAATGAATATAGAAATCCATCCCAGGTTGTAACAGATCCAAAAAGTATAGAAGCCCCACCCCCCACGAATTTCAGATAACATAATGATCAGCCATAAATTCTAAAATAATTATGTATATAATAATAAAGGAAAGGCAATGAAGATAGGTCAACATTTGAGGAACTCCATGTTAAAAATTAAACATATTTGAGAAGGAACCAAAGAAAATTTTATTAGTAAAAATGTTATTAGTTTTAAACTTTTAATGGGTGAGTGAAAGAGGACATTCAACAGATGACAAGAAAATCGATCCATATACCAACAGATAGGACAGATAGATTTTTATGGGGGTGCAATGGTCTGAGCAAATCAAACACCCACCCAGAGGGTGGAATTTGAATGCTAGGCCTTAAATTAAGTGGAGTTGGTTGACTCCCTTTGGAGGGGTAAGTGTTCTATGCAGTTCTTGGTCCTTCCAGTGTTGGGTGAGGTGTTGTGACCAGTTGTGACTAGTGAGTTGTGGGCAGAAGGGGTAATGTCATCACTTTGGGACCAGAGCATTTACAGGCCGATGAAATACCCTGCTGCGTTCTCTGCCAGTTGAGGTGGTAGCTGCTTCATCACCCTGGTGAAGCTTCTTGGAGGAGAGTCCCCCAGGTTGTCCAGTTGTTTTGAAACTTTCAAACACGAACATTCTAAAGTAAGTAAAGGCTCACTGACCTAGCCTACATTCAGAAACTTACAGTTCCTATCAAATGGCATTTCCGTTTTAGAAACCACTTTATAGTGTAATAACAGTATCTTCATATAAATCCTCACGCACTGACATAAGGTTTAGGTATCACTGTAACCTCAAACTCCCCACAAAACACATCATCACCCACTCATATACACACACACATGCATTCACATACACACACACTCATATACTGTGTGCCTCTCCAGCCCAATTTTCCAAAGGTGAAAGGAGACTGAATGCTGCTTTCCCCTTGTTGTCACCTCAGATACTGTGTAGAAGCTCAGACACAGAGACACAGGTGATTTGCTTCAATTTATTTAGCCCACGGTTACGGAGACAAGAAACAAATCAAAATTCCTGGCTCCCATCCCAGTGCATAGTAGTAGACTGTAATATCTCTCACTATCATTCTTGGATGAAATGTATCAAATGTATATAAGGATGAGGTCACCTTGATTACACAGAGGAATTTTGCTGTCTTTCTTAAAAATATATAGAGAGAGAGAGAGGGAGAAGGGAGCCCAGAGAAGACGTCATTGGGTGATGTTGTCACGCTACGTCTCTAATGCTATTTTTGAGAAAGCTGCCCTGATAGAGTATCACTGCCTGATTGCTGAAATGCCTCTTGCTGTGTAGGCTTGAAAGAAAAAGGTAACCAGGCAAGTGTACACCATGTCAATGGCAAGAAAAACTGTATCTCTTTCACCTCCAAAGCCTGCAAAGCCCTTTGAATACTTGGTCTCGGATCCCCTAAGAGGAATCTATTTTCCATGTAATGGTGTGAATTTCCCACATTGAAACTAAATATTCATGACTTCACAAAAGCACTAAGCTTCAGTAGGAGAGAAAAAAAAAAAACAGATTTTAAGTCCGCTTTATACATTTTGGACAAGCTGGTATTTGACATACTCTATATGTTCTGAATAGTATTATAATTTCAAATAATCTCTACTGACACCATTTCAGTAATGTCATGTCCTTAAAAAACTACCTCCTAGGTGAAGTGCCCTTTTTGTGGATTAACCAAGGAGACAGTATGAGGCAGGGTATAGGGGAGAGAGAAGAGGAGGCAGGACAAGAAGGCAGCTCCCTCTCATATACTTCTCACAGACTCTTATCAAAGCTTCTCACAAAGTCCTATGGAACTTCTCTATGGCTTCATGCCTGGGGCATTTCTCACCAGGCACAGCAGAAAGAGTTATTCTTGTTCTCTTTCGCTGTCTGGGGAAAATGCTAAACAAAGCGGATTACATGGGCTGCTTCTTGCACAAATCGCGTCTAGTAGGAAAATGAGGAGGGTTGAGACATGTAACCACAGAGTTGATTCTATGAAAGCCGATGACCTTATAACATTGTGTGAATCTGTTGAAACCTCGTTGAGGGTGCTCTTTGTATATGGAGAACCATACTTATTTCTCTTTTAGCTTCTCCCTCCTGCACCTCTCCCAGGAGCTAGCCTGCTAGTCACTCCAAACCCACTCACTAATTTTGTTGAATATGACGTATAAACAATTCCAGTGCAAAGTTCATGCTAGATGCATAGTTGATGAATATATAACTCTTTGATTCTGTGTTTGAAAAATAACATCAGAATATCTAAAACAGAGTAGACTTTTTCTTTTTAAGGAGTAAAAACTCAAAATCTCAGGGATGGGGGAAGCCATCAGACCTGGAAGATTGACTGTTCTTAGCTAATTTGGCTGAGCTTTCAGAAATCTCTCATTAAATAAATACATATTCTTCTAATATTCTTATTTTATGTCCAGTTCTTCTTAAAAAGGAGAGTATCCCAAAGTTCTTGGTTGGGGTGTCTGAGGGGTTTAAGTCAGTTAAGTGTCCGAGTTCAGCTCTGGTCGTGGTTTGTGAGTTCAAGCCCCATATCAGGCTCTCGGCTGTCAGTGCAGAGCCTGCTTTGGATCCTCTGTCTCCCCCTCTCTCTGTCCCTGTCTTACTCTTGTGCACTTGCTTTACTTCTCTCTCCTAAAAGTAAATAACATAGTTTAATTAAATATAACAAACAAACAAACAAACTTCTTGGTTTCCAATAAAACTTTCCATGCACTAGAATCTAGTCAATGATAATTGCAAACAAGAGCCAGCCCCTCTTTTTACATTTATTTATGTATTTATTTTGAGAGAGACAAACAGGCAGACAGAATATGAGCAAGAAAGGGGCAAAGAGTATTGGGAGAGAGAATTTCAAGCAGGTTCCACACTGTCGGTGCAAAGTGCGATTTAGGGCTCGGTCTCATGAATTGTTAGATCATGATCTGAGACAAAATCAAGAGTGGAATGCTAAAGCAACTGAGTTACCCAGGGACCCTGAGCTACCCAGTTCCTGCTTTTAAATTTGAATATTGTGGGGGAATGAAATGGGGAACCAGGTTACTACATCACAGATGGAGGAGTGCTGTGATAGGTGACGGGTTCTCTAATCCTTGCACATGGCAAATCTCAGGCTATTTCCCTCCAGGCTCCAGGTTTTAACTTTGAAGTTTCAACAAAGGGAAAAGAAAAATGGAAAATTGGACATCTTGCCCAAGTCCTGGTGCTGGGAATCCATGCTCTATACAAGACCAAGAGACTTCTCCATTCAGATAATTGAGATCATTTCCAGGATCTCAGTGGCACTCAAACTCTTCCATCCCCACCCCCCACCCCCCAGGAAAATGCTTTCCTGCCATTTCTTCAAGTCCTACCTTCTTCCTTAACTCTCCCCTTCTCCATCCTGTCTTCCAGAGTAGCCAGCATTCCCTCCAAAAATCTTAACTCTCCAATCCAGGATTGCATCTTACAAACTTCTCAAATTCAAATGAACCCCAAACATCCAAGTGACCCAAGAGGGACTTCAAGGAAGACAAGAAAGCAGGAAAGGAAGATGAGGGAGGGGTGTCATTTATTCTAGCTTGCAAGTTCCTTACTCTGTGAAAATGAGAATATCTTTATGTTGAATCCAGAAGGAGAGTTTTCCATAAATAATTCCTTCCCAGGTCAGTGTGCTATAATTGCACACTGTTTATCACACATTACAAAGCTTTCTTCCAGGAGTGTAGTGAGGAATGAATGCTCTTAATAGCTTTTTCATAACTTATAAATTCTCCCACCACCAACAGAAAAAGGAACCAGTTTGTAAAGAAGGTCATTCATAGGGACAATTATATGCCTGGATTTTCAAAGTTTCAGACTTGTGAGTTATCTAAATGATAACTAAAGTCAGAGAAGCAAGTAAGATTATCTTTTCTCTTTACCTGGGTGTAGAATCTGGAACAAAAATGTTCTTTGGGTAGAATATTAAAAGGGACAACATATACGTGAGAAGCTTGGGAAGATGAATGCGCTGAGGGAAATAAGAGCTTCCCAGGGATGTTGCGTGATTAGAGAAGATTGATGTGAGGGAGGACACACGTTGTTTATTGGACTTAGTAAAAAAAAAATGTTTGAGTGGGTTCACTGAAAGCAGTATACATGTTGGGGAGGCAGAAGCCAGAGCATAATGAATCACAGAGTGAATGGAGAGTCTAGAACATTTCTACAATAATGCAAATTAGATACCCTGAATGAACCTCCCTACTGAAAAATTGATATACCGGGTAAAAACAAAACTACATGAAAAAATGGAACCACCACTCTTTAAACATATTGCTGAGCCGATCTGGGGTTAAATTATTTTCATGGGGCACATGGGTGACTCAGTCGATTAAGTATCTTACTTTGGCACAGGTCATGATCTCATGGTTTGTGAGTTTGAGCCCCGTGTAGGGCTCTGTGCTGACAGCTCAGAACCTGGAGCCTGCTTCAGTTTCTGTCTCCTTCTTTCTCTGTCCCTCCCCCTCTCGTTCTCTCCTTCTCACTTGCTTTCTATCTCTCAAAAATAAAACATTAATTTTTTTAAATAATAATTTTCATATAGGAAAAAATGAAATAAAACCAGGAAGCCTAGGACACAGTCTAGCTTCCATCCTGCAGGCTTCTATCAGAACAACCCTGAAACTTTCAGCACCCACGCTAAGAAAAATATATGCTGTCTGGTGATGGTAAGCTTGTGACTGGTTCAAGCAGGAGTAAATCTCATAGATTTTCATGTAAAGCTAGGGACTCAAGCTTTACCTTCTGGGAAAGACAAAAGGGAAAAGGAAAGAGAGGTAAGGGGCAATGACACTTGCTCTTTCAAACTTCTTACTGATTGAAAGTACACATTTACAAATTTGCTCCTTAGAATCTGGAACTGCAAGTGGTCCCTTACATGAGAGTTTATTCTGAACTCACAATATCTATGAAATCCAAAATGTAACTTAAAGCCCACTCAGCCAACCAGCGGAAGCAAAAGCAAATCCTTTCTAGGGCTTCATGGAATTCACACATGGAACATTCTTCCAACAGGAGTAGTTCATATCTAAAAGTAATAAACATGCAAAGAAATGAGTCACCATGAGCAAGAGCCTCCCAAAAGACAGCTGCAGTGAAATGCCCTAAAGTATGCACTGAAGTGTTGTGGCGGCCACAGAGCAGCCCCAGGAATGCCACAACACAGCAGCACGTGACGTCTGTCAGACTCTGAGAGAATAACGAACTCAGTCACAGATTCAACATTAGGTCATGCTACATCTCTTTCAATGATGTTATTATATCTTTAAGAAGCTGCTATCAATCAAGAAAAAAAGAGCAAGTACATGGGAGCACTGGTGTGAAACCAGAATAGAGAGGTCAGCTCCCCAGCTTCTTCCAATGTATGAGGAGTTGTACCCCACCCAGCAGCACACCCACCTCATCAGCACACAGTTGTGAGTACTAATTCTGGAACAATACTTTAATTATGTTATTTATTTCTGCAATTATAAAATAATATAAATCATAAATTACAAATAAATATGATGGAGCTATTTATGTAAATTATGGAGCTTTTTTTTTTTAATGTTTTATTGATTTCCAGGAGAGAGATAGAGAGACAGCGTGAGCAGAGGAGGGTCAGAGAGAGAGGGAGTCACAGACTCTGAAACAGGCTCCAGGCTCTGAGCTGGCAGTCAGCACAGAGCCCGACGCGGGGCTCGAACCCACGAACCACAAGATCATGACCTAAGCGAAAGTCGGACGCTTAACTGACTAAGCCACCCAGGCGCCCCTATGGAGCTTTTTTAATGTGAGTTTTTTTTTTCCAAACAGTCCCTAGATTATTAGAACATGAATACTTATTAAGTTGTTTGGACCTACCTACTAGTAGATATATCTTTCAGTTCAGGGACCCTGAATTAATCACAAGAATGAATTTGGGTCACCTGGGAAGTAGATGTCACTGCAGAGTTAGAAGTATAGGAGGTGCATTTAGGATAAAAGGTATGAAACATAAAGGAGAAAAGAAGAGAAATAGATGGGGAAAGCCTTGAGATTGGGAGGCAGGCCTAGTAATTCCAGAGGAAGGAGAGGAAGGAGGAAGGATTGGGTAGGAGAGGTGCAGACTGTGTTACAGCTCTGAGAAAGTCTCTGTCAGCCCACCAGGGAGCTCAGGTGCAAGGGCTGGCCACTGCATTGGGAAGCAATGGCCAAACCCTGACTCCTCATTATACTCAGACATTGGCTGAAAGTCAGCTGCCCAAGGACAATAAGACTAAAAACAGATCCTAAGCACTGTAGCTGAAGGGGCCAGCTCTCTGCTCTGCCCACGGCACCTCTCTCTTGCAGAGCTCTCTGAGTATTACTTTGGCTGCAGCTTCAGGGTCTGTGGGAAAGATCAGAGAAGAGCTTTTTCAAGGGACTCTCTTCCTAAACAGAATTTAGAAGAGGGAGATTGTTAGGAGGAACAACACCCCACCATCACTGCATCAGTTGTGGGGCTACAGCTAGTGTTCATTGTCTTCCGTTTCACTTTTCATTTAACTGCCCCCTGACCCCCACCTCACCAGCTTTCATCTTTACAGCTTTGGATAGCTTACCTTGTAGGATGACCTTAAGACCAATTGTTAAGGGTATAAGCCTTGGTTATAGCATCCTCTTCAGGTCTCATTGGCTACAGTTTTCCATCTGTAGTGACTACTGGGAAAGAGAGTACCCAAAGGAGTCTCGTGGCTCACCTAGAACCACCATATATTACTTCCTGCTTCCATTGTATAAAAGTGGCTCTGCTCTCTCACACTCGCTAACTAGAGCGATATATGAGTGGATTTCCCTGTAAACAAGTGGAAGGGGAAAAAAATGAAAAAAGAACAAGGAAAAGAATTCGAAAGATAGTAAGAAGAGATGAGAAAGGGAAAAAAGACACACAGAAAAGCAGGAAAAATAAGAACACATAATAAATATGAAGTTAAAAATAAATCTAAATTAAACAATGACTACAATAAATATCAGTGGACTAACTCTCCAGTTAAAAGATAAAGATGTAAGTCCCATTAAAAATAATATAATAGGTTTTAAACAAATAAAGCAAACTTATTCATTGTTTATAAGAGAGATCCCTTGAGCAATAGGGTAGAGAAAAATTAAATCTCAAGATATAGAAAAAGACAAACTAGGTACATACTAACAAAAAGAAAGCTGGTGTAGTTAAAGTAATTTTAAATCAAATATTGTTTCATTTAAAACACTGTATTAATAAAATAATAATAAAACATTTAATTAACCAGGAAGACATGACAATTTGAAGATAACACATAATTTAAAAAGTCTCAAAAATACACAAAGTATAAATTGACAGCCTACAAAGTAAAATGGATTCATCTGACTTCCTGGTGAGATTTAACACACATATTTCAATAGATGATAGAGTGCAGTAAAAAATAAGACACATTAAAACATAGGGATATAAAACACTTGAATATTTAAGTAAAAAATTAAGCTAATGGGTGTATAGAGAAATTTCTCCCATCAACTAAAGTCAACTTATTCCTGAAAAGCACATATGGAACAATTATGAAAACCAATGAAATGCTATTTTATAAGCCCTCAAAAAAGTATGAAAGGACATGCATCACACAGAGCATTTTGCCTAATCTGACCTCAATACAATGTAGTTGGAAATCATTTTTCTCACAAATATCTCACATATTTGGAAATTAAAACCATGTTCTAAACAACTCATGGGTCAAAAAATATGTCATAAGGGAAATTAGAAAATTAAAACAGAATGATAACAGAATAGCAGTTAATAAATCTATGGGCTGTTAAAGCTAAATTCTCAAGAGAAGGTGGAAGCCTTGAACACTTACAAAGAAAATCTCAAATTTAATGAATCAGTTATCCAGCCTAGAAATTATCTAAGGAGAAATAGAATAAACCCAAAGAAAGAAAAAAAGGAAGGAAGGAAGAAAGAAAAGAATTAAGGAAGGTAGAAAGAAAATAAAAGAGGAGATCATTTTCTAGGAAAATAAAACTTCTGAAAATACCTCAACGAGAAATCACCAACATCATTCTGAAACAACTTTAAAAACGGACTCAGTGAACAAAATTCTTCTTCTTTCTCTCCCTACAAGATGCAAAATCCAGCACTTGATATCTTCATTTTGAATTCTACCAAACACTCAATCAATACTTTCAGAATATAAGAACAAGGGGACACACTCAGGATAAGCTTGATATCCATATTGAAAAAGGACAATGGAAAAAAAATACGGATCAATCTCACACTCTCACACATGCATATAGACATAAAATTTTTAAACAAAATATTAGCAAGTAGAATTCAGTATTATATGTTCTAAAAATGATAAAACTCATCAAGAAAAATAGAGAAAGCAATTTTCTAGGAAAATAAAGTTAGTTTAATATCAGAAAACCAATTGATACAACTCAATACATTAGAGATTAAATAAGAAAAACCATATTCTTGTCTCAAAAAATGCAGGGATAAAATGAGGTGGCATTCAACTCCCATTTACAGTTTAAAATAAAATAATTATCTTAGCAAATTATGACCAAGGAATTTCTTTAAGATAATAAAAGAATTCCCCAGGAGTCTCTCACATTTCTGCACATCTTGGGGGCAGATGCATTAGCTGACTTTTGTTTTGGACTACCATTGCAAAGATGCTTATATTGCAAACAACCTTGAAATGTAGTGAATCCCTACAAAAGATATATTTGTTAACTGCTTAGCAGAACAAAGATAATAGCTCAACCAAAATGGTAGTGTATGTAACCCCAGCCTCTGTTACTGCACACAGATAAACAATTAGACTACTATTCATGACCAGAAATAGCCCCAGGACAGGTCTGGAGAAACTTTACCAACACAGTGGAACAAAAATCCTAAGAATGGCCACACAAATGGGGAAGAAAAATAGTTTTGTTTTGCCTACCCCATGGATCACCCAGGCTGGCATTGCTGAGCCAGTGCGGAGAAGAAACTTCCCACTTGGAAGAAGTTCCCTTAACGGAGAAAGGGGGACTAGAGTGAGTGACTGATTTCCCCAGCTTTTCAGAGCACCCTACAAAGGACTCGCTTCCTTTTTGCCCCACCTGGAGATCAGCAAAGCTAAGATGTATACACACACAGAAGCAACCACAGTTCCCAAAGACCCGCTCTGCCGACAACTACAGAGGCTTTTGCCACAGAAGAAATCAAAGGCTAACATAACCACCACTGACGGCCTTTCAGATTTTCTTTGTTTTCTGTCCTATAGGTATTCACGGTCACACTCAACCCTTCTTCTCCCCTTCTGTCTCTGTCCATCCCAATTGCTCTTGCAGGAGCCACAACCACACCAGGAGCCAGCCCTGGTTTCTGTGGCTGCACAAGGGCAAAACACTTGCCTAGATCCCTGCCACTGCCCCCCACTATTATGTGTGTGTTTGTTTCTGCACCTGCACACTGATGGCCTGATGCCCCTCAGATGCCTGCACCACAGTGCATCTGGGGGGGACTGTGCAGTCAGAAGATTTCACATTCACATCCAGAGCCTCGGTAGCCATTTGAGAGCCTGAATCGGACCCTTTCCCTGTCACTGGCTGGCATGACAGGGCCCATTTGAGCTAGCTTGTCCAGCTGTGCACCTGCATGACCTTGGTCTGACTCCTGACACTGGTCTCCACTGCTGTGCACTTGAGGGGAGACCCATCATCCACAGTAAAGCAAAACCAATGGCTAGGGTCCTTAGAGCTGCCTGTATGCCTATGTTGGGCTTTAGCTATTTCCTTTGGGACTGGCCTCCACCACTACCTGTGTATCTACAACCAGTCCCTGCCACTAAACAGGCAGCTACAACTGGTTCTTGCATCTGAGTGTACACTACTGACTCTAGTCACCACCACTGTCTACCCTAGTGCCTTGTCAATAAGGAAACTAATAGCTCTTGAAACTGCTGTAGATCCCCCAAAGCACTAGCCAAGGGCCACACAGTTGTCCATGTTGTGGACCCCTGAAGTCTGAGATGAAGAGATATCAGGATCTGTCCCTGAAGACTTGGAGTCACCACACCCCCCCACACACACACACTTGGTGCCCTGCACCACTAGACCCAGAAACAGCACATTCCAGCACATCTACACCTGCATGTGGAGAGATTTTCTTACTGAAGTCAGTTTATAGAGTCTAGAAGAAGTGACTTTTTCAAATGTGTAGACACCTATACAAGGTTACAGAGGTCTTCCCTGAAGAATCAAGGAAACATGACAGATGAAAGGAACATAAGAGACTTCCAGTGACTGCCTCCAAAGAAATAGAAATACATAAATTGCCCAACAAAGAATCCAAAATAATTGCTTTAAACATGATCAGAGAACTGTAGGAGAACACAGATAAGTAACTTAATGAAATCAGGAAAACAATACAAGAAAAAAAAAAACTGAGAAATTCAACTCAGAGGTAGAAAACATAAGAAAGAACTAAATGGAATGTTGGGGGTTGAAAAATACAATGACTGAACTGAATAATTTAAGACAGGGCTTTGACAGTAGACTTGACAAGGCAGAAGAAAGAATCAATCATCTTGAAAACAGAGCAACTGAAATTGTCTGATAAAAAGAGGGGCGGGGGAATGATGAAAGCCCATGGGCATGAGACCATTAAGAGAAACAAAGTATTTACCACTGGAATTCCAAAAGTAGAAGAAAGGAAGAAAGGGGCAGAAGGCTTATTTAAAGGAATGATGGCTGGGAACTTCATGTACCTTGGAAAGAATTTTGACAACCAAGTTCAGGAAGCTAATAGGTCACCCCAAAATTTCTATACAAAACAGTTTCTTCTGAGATACAATTTTTTAATGTTTTATTTATTATTTTTGAGAAAGAGACAGAACATGGAAGGGGAGGGGTAGAGAGAGAAGGAGACACAGAGGCCCCAGACTCTGAGTTGTCAGCACAGAGCCTGACACGGAGTTTGAACTCATGAACTGTGAGATCATGACCTGAGCCAAAGTCAGACACCTAACCGACTGAGCCATCCAGGTACCTCTCCTCTGGGACACCTTATAATAAAACTCTGTAAAATCAAAGACACAGAATTTTAAAAAGTAGCCAAGAGAAAAAAATTCTCATAAAAGGGAACCTTCCCAAAGCTATAGGTCAGGAGAAACTTTTCAGGGTAGGAGACAATGGGATAATATATTCAAAATGCTAGAAGAGAGAAACCAATAATACTTTGTCCATCAAAGTTGTCCCTCAAAATGAAAGCAAGGTAAAGACTATCCCTAACAAACAAAAGCTGGGAGTTTGTCACAATTAGACTTGCCTTACAAGAAATGCTGCAAAGAATTCTTAGAGCTGAAGGGAAGAACACTAATTAGTAACATGAAAATATATAAAACCATTCAACACCCTGGTAAAAGAGATTATATATTCAGATTCATAATATTCTAGTACTGTAATGTGGTAATATGTTAATCACTTAACTCTAATAAAAAGCCTAAAAGGTAAAAGTCCTTAAAATAGCTATAGCTACAATAGTTTGTTAATAGATACACAATATAAAAGATGTAAATTGTGACATTGAAAATATAAATGTCAGGGGAGGAGTAAAGAGTAGAGATTCTGTATGTGATTGAAGTTAAGTTGTTATCTATCACCTTAAAAATGTTATATCTATAATATATTTCAAGGAAACCTCAAGATAACCACAAGATGAAAATGTATAGTACTTGCACACAAGAAAAAGAGAGGGGAACAGGAAAACACTAAAGAAAATCATTATTTCACAAGGGAAAACAGTAAGAAAGGGAGAAAAAAAGGAAAGAAACTATAAAACAGGCTCAAAACAATTAACAAGATGGCAATAGTAAGTCCTTACCTATCAGTTTAAATGTAAATGGATTAAATTCTCCAATATAAAAACAAAAAATGGATTAATGGACTAAACACACACACACACACACACACACACACAAGACCAGCTATATGCAGCCCACAAGAGACTCACATCAGGAGATCCATATGCTCAAAGTGAAGAGACGAAAAGAGATATTCCGTGCAAATGGAAACCAAAAGAGAACTGAGGTAGCCATACCTCTATCAGACATAATAGACTTTAGGTCAAGTCTGTAAAATGAGACAAAGAATGTTGTCATATAGGAGTTAAAGGAGTCAGTTCATCAAGAAGATATAATAATCATAAATATTTATGTACCTAATATCAGAACACTTAAACATATTAACGTATCATAACATATTATTATATTAGCATATTATAACAGATCCAAGGGGAGTAATAGACAATACAATAATAGTAGAGGACTTAAATAACCAGGTCACTTTCAACACCAAGACAGAAAATCAGTAAGGAAACAATGGACTTGAAGTATGCTTTAGACAAAATAGAGAGAACACAACAACAAATAGTCACAGAATATGTCTTTCAAGCACATGCAGAACATTCTCCAAGATAGAGCATACATTATGTCACAAAAAAAACTTTTGGCAAATTTTTAAAAACTGAAAGCATACAAAGTATTTTTGTGACCATAATGTTGTGAAAGAAGAAATTAATAACTGGAGAGAAACTAGAAAATTGGTAAATATGCTAAAACTAAGCAACACCCAAACAACCACTGGTCCAAAGATAAAATCAAAATGGAAATCAAAAAATATATTGAAGCAAATGAAAACGTAAACATACCATAACAAAATTATAGGATGCAGCTAAAGCTAAAGCAATGCTAAGAGAGAAATTTATAGAGTTACATGCCTACATTTAAAAAAAACTCACATAGCTTTATAGCTCAATAAACTTAGAAGAAGAATAAACAAAGCTCAAAGCTAATAGAAGGAAGGAAGTAGCAAATGTAAGAGAAGAAATAAGTGAAATTGAGAATAACACAATTAAAAAGTCAACAAAATTAAAGTTGGGTTTTTTAAAACAAAAACAAAATTGACAAACTAACTAAATTTACCAAAAGAAAAAAGAGAACTAAAATAAATACAATCACAAATGAAAGAGGATTCATTACAATTGATAACTCTGAAAAGCAAAGAATCATAAGACTACCAAAAGTAATAATATACCATCAAATTGGACAACCTAAAAGAAATTAATACGCTCCCAGAAATTATACAACCTGCCATGTCTGAATCATGAAGAAATAGAAAATTTGAGCAGATCAATAACAAGAGATTGAATGAGTAATCCAAACCTCCAAAAAAAAAAAAAAAAAACCTTCCCCAAACCAGAAGCTTCACAAGTGAATTCTCCCAAACATTTAGAGAAGAATTAATGCCAATCCTTAACAAATACTTCTGAAAATTGAAGAAGATGGAGTACTCCCAAATTTATTTTATGATGCCTGTACTACCCTTGTACCAAAGCTGGGTAAGAATAATACAAAACATACAACAAAAACTACAAGCCATTAGACTTGATGAATACAAATGCAAAAAATCTCAACAAAATACAAGCAAATCAAATTTAACAGCAAATTAAAAGAATCAGAGTCCATTATCAAGTGGGATGTATTCCTAGGAAACAAGAATGGCTCAAAATATGCAAATAAGTGTGATATACCACATTAATAGTACATTTTGTCTTTCAAGACAAAAATCATATGATCATCAGTAGATGCATAAAAAGCATTTGAGAAAATCCAACAGTTTTCTCATGTTGAAAACTGTCAATGAATTGGGTTTAGAAGTAGCATAATAAAACCCTTGTATGACAAACCTATAGTTAACCGCATACTCAATGGTGAAAGATTGAAAGCTTTCCCTCAAAGATTAGAGATATATGTGCCCATTCTTTTTTTTTTAAGTTCATTTATTTTGAGAAAGAGGTAAAGAGAGCAGAGAAGGAGTAGAGAGAGAGAGGGGAAGAGAGGATCCCAAGCAGGCTCCATGCTGTCAGAGCAAGACTGATGTGGGGCTTGAACTCACAGTCCATGAGATCCTAACCTGAGCCAAAACCAAGAGTTGGATGCTTAACCAACTGAACCGCCCAGGAGCCTCAGTGGTGCCCATTCTCACCACTCCTTTTCAACATAGTACTGGAAGGACTAGCCAGGCAATTAAGTAAGAAAAAGAAATAAAAGTCATTCAAATCAGAAAGGAAGAATTTCTGTTTGCTGATAATTTAATTTCACATATAGAAAATCCTAAAGACTCAACCAAAAAACTGTTGAAACGAATCAACGAACTCAATAGTTTCACAATGCAAAACCAACATACAGATACCAGTTGCATTTTTACATGCCAACAGTGAGCTATCTGAAAAAGAAATAAATAAGCTAGTCTCATTTACAATAGCAGCCAAAATAATAAATTACAGAAATAAATTTAGTCAAGGTCATGAAAGATCTATACACTGAAAACCATAAGATACTGATGAAAAAAATTAAAAATACAAGTAAATGGAAGATAATTTGTATTTATGGATTATGAGAATTAATACTGTTAAAATGTCCATACTCTCCAACACCATTTACAGAGTCAATGCAATTCCCATCAAAATTCCAATGGCATTTTTCACAGAAAGATTCTAAAATTCACATGGAACCAAAAGAGACCCCAAATATCCAAAGCAATCTTGAGGAAGAGCAAGGTTGGAGACACATAGATCAAGGAAACAGAATCAAGAACCCAGAAATAAATTCCAGTTTATATGCTCAACTACTATCTGAGAACGGAACCAAGAATACTCAATAGCATATTGATACACTATTGTGTAAGGATAGTCTATTCAATAAATGGTGCTGGGAAAATTAGATATCCACATGCAAAAGAATGAAATTTGCTGCTTTACACTACTAGCAAAAATTAACTTGAAATGGTTTAAGGACTTAAGCACAGACATGAAACTGTAAAATTCCTAGAAGAAAACACACTCTTTGATGTCAGTCATTTCCATGATTTTTTGGAAATGACACCGAAAGTACAAGCAACAAAAGCAAAAATCTGAAAGTGGAACTACATCAAAACAAAAAGCCACTACACAGCCATAGAAATAATGAACAAAGTGAAAAACATATGAAAGGGCAAAAAATATTTGCAAACCATATATCTGATAAAGGGTTAATATCCAAGATATGTAAGAAACTCATATAGTTCAATGACGAAAACAAAAAGTCCAATTAAAAAATGGGAAGAGAAATTAAATAGATATTTTTCCAAAGCCATACAAATGCCCAATAAATATATGAAAAGGTACTTAAAGTCACTAAATCATCAGGAAAATGCAAATCAAAACAATAAGCTATTACTTCATATCTGTTAGAATGGCTATTACCGAAAAGACAAGAAATAACAAATATTGGCAAGTATGTGGAGAAACGTGAACCCTTGTGTATCATTGGTGGGAATCTAAGTTCATGCAGCCACTATGGAAAACAGTATGAAGATTCCTTTAAAAATTCAAAACAGAACTACCATATGATCCAGAAACCTCACTTCCAACTATATATAAAGAGAAATGAAATCACCGTATCAAAGAAATGTCTATACGCTCATGTTCATTGTAGCATTATTCTCAATAGCTATATGGAAATAGCCTAACTATCCATCAATGGATGGATATATAAAGCACATGTGGTATGTATATATATATACAATGGAGTGATATTCAGTCACAAAAAGAAGAAAACTTTGCCACTTGTGACAGCACAGATGGACCTCCAGGATATTATGCTCAGTGAAATAAGTCAGACAGAGAAAGACAAATACTATATGATTTCACTTATATACAGAATATGAAAACATCAAACTCATAAAAGCAAGGAGCAGAATGGTGGTTGCCAGGGTCAGAGGGGTGGAGAAAATGGGCAGATATTGGTCAAAAGGTACAAACTTCCAGGTAGAAGATAAGTTCAAGGAAACTAACGTACAAAGTGGTGACTGTAATTAGCAATACTGTACTATATACTTAAAAGTTGCTATGAGAATAGAGCTCTCATGTTTTCACATTACAACAAAAAATTTGTAATTATATGAGGTGAAGGATGTGTTAACTGACCTTATGATAGTAGCATTTCATAATATACTCATATCAAATCATCACACTGTGCACCTTAAACTTACACAATGTTCTATGTCAATTACTTTTCAATAGAGCTGGTGTTGGAGAAAGATGGCTAGAAAGTGCTTGTGTAGGTAAGTGGTGTTCATTTTAAATATTTTAAAATATTCATATTTTAAATAAAGAAATATCTAAGCAAAGACCTGAAAGAAGTGAGGGATTAAGCCACACAGATATTTGAGGCAAGAAGTTTCCAGACAGACCTAAACTTAAGTGTAAAGCAAAATCTGGACTAGAGAAGGCAAGTGCGATGCTTAGGTTGTAAAATGTGAGGAAGCCATGGATTCTCAGCTCATGCAAATAGCACTTGATCCTTGAGAGGCTCTGAAAGCAAACTGTATGTGGCAGGTTTCAGGAATAGTAAAGTGCTCAGTCCACCTACAGCAATGGCACCAGTACGAAGAGCGTTGGCTGAGGTCAGAGGTGTAAGGAGGCCACCTTAAGCCTCCTAGGCATTGTGAGGAGATTGGCTTTGATCTGAGTAAGATGAACTGCTGTAAGGTTTTAAGTTGAGAAGTGCTGTAATACAACTTAAAAAAGAAAAGAGGAATAAAAACCAAGAAAGAATGGAATAAAACTGCCCTTATATTTAAGTAAGTAAATAAATAAGTAAATAAACAAACAAACAAAACAGCTGCCCTTACAGCAGATGGTCTAATTACCATAGAAAACCTAACAAAGTCAACAGAAAGCATGTTGGGAAAATTAGAGATGAGCATGGTTGTTGGACTTGAAATCAACAATGAAACCAATAGTGTTCCTTTATGACAGAAGTACTAATGAGAAAACATTATAGAAATGAATATCTAGAGGCGCCTGGGTGGCTCAGTTAAGCATCTGCCATTGGCTCAGGTCATGATCTCACAGCTCGTGGGTTCGAGCCCCGTGTTGGGCTCTGTGCTGACAGCTCAGAGCTTGGAGCTTGCTTCGGATTCTGTGTCTCCCTCTCTCTCTCTCCCTCTCTCTCTCTTTTTCAATAATAAATAAACATTTAAAAAAATTTTTTTTAAAGAAATGAGTACCTAATTTATAAGAACAAATTAAAAATATGTGCATTGTCCAGGCACTAACTGAACAAAAACATCCATGGTCTTTATGGATAAAATTTGAAAACTTTATTAAGACATAAAGAAAGATTGGAATAAATTGAGATATACAGGATGTACAGGATTTAATATTTAAAGATATCAATAGTATCCAAAAAAATCAATGAATGTAATGCAAAAAAGATAATATTTCCTTTTGGGGCAAACTTCAGATAGGCTCATTGCCCATTATGAATGATTGGAGGGGCGCCTGGGTGGCTCAGTCAGTTGAACATCTGACTCCTGGTTTCACTCAGGTCATGATCTCATGGTTTGTGAGTTTGAGCCCCGTGCCAGGCTCCACGATGACAGCACGGAGCTTCTTTGGCATTCTCTGTCTCTCTGTCTCTCTCTCTCTGTTCCTCCCCCACTCACACATGCATACTCTCTCTTTCTCTCAAAATAAATTTAAAAATCTTAAAAAATTCAAGAAAAAGATTTAGTGCCTTAAATTTGGGTTTCCTCTCCTTTTTTTTTTTTTTTTTTTAAATATGGAACGCTTCTTGAATTTTCATGTCACCCTTGCACAGGGGCCATGCTAATCTTCTCTGTATCGTCCCAATTTTAGTATATTTGCTGCAGAAGCAAGCACAAGTTTCCTCTCCTATAACACAATTCGTGTGCACACATCCCCTGCCCTCTTCAGAGCAACCTGTGGGGACTAGGGCTTGGAGAGCCTACACAAAAATGATGACATTCTGGCTACTTCCATCAGCTATGACAGACGAGATCTCCTCTGTCTCTGTCTGGTAGTTTCAAGTTCTCTATCAGTATCCATGTAACTATGGCAAACTAATTTGTTAGCTTGCAAGTAGGTTGCCCATATGGGAGAAAGTGAAATTGGATTCCCACCTGAAACCACAAATCCAAATCAATTTTGGGTTGATTAAAGGCTTAAAAGCAAAAGCCAAATAATTAAAACTTTAAGATGACATTTTAGGAAAATCTTTATGACCTCAATATAAAGAAGAATTCATGCCATAAGAAGTGGGAATTGTAATAAAAATTGATAAATTTAAATCTTTTAATACCACAATTTCTATTTATAAAAAAGACCATGATCCTGGTGAAAAGATAAGCCATAAAATGGAAGAAGATATTGCTAATCCATATAGTGACAAGAGAGTAGTAGTCAGAAAAAGTAAAGAACTCTTAATATGATCAGAAATAGAAAAGCAAATGAATTTTTTAAAAAAGACAAATGCTATGCAAAGACATGTCACTGAAGATACATAAAAAGGCTGAAATACATGGAAAGGGCCTCAATCTTATTTGGAGTCACACAAATGCAAATTTTAACTACAATAAGATACATTTTCCCACCCATTGAATTGTCAAATATTTTATTTAAAAATCAGTTTTTATCTGGGCACCTGGGTGGCTCAGTTGGTTAAGCGTCTGACTTCAGCTCAGGTCATGATCTTGTGGCTCATGAGTTCCAGCCTCATATCCGGCTCTGTGCTGACAGCCTAGAGCCTGGAGCCTGCTTTGGATTCTGTGTCTCCCTCTCTCTGCTCCTCCCTAGCTTACATTCTGTCTCTTCCTCTCTCAAAAATAAATAAATATTAAAAAAATTTTAATCAGTTTATATGCAACATGGAGAAGGATGTAAAATATCAGAAACTTTGCTGCTGGTAAGAGGGTAAATTGATATATTTTTTGGCAAAATGTTTGGCATTACCATTTAAATCTGAACATCTGTGTACCTTTTAATCACCCAAGTCCAATCCTAGGTATATAGCCTAGGGACCTGACTGTACAAAAGAACCAAGAGATGGTTTATAAAACATCCATAACAACATTGTTCATAATAATAAATAAAGGGCACCTGGGTGGCTCAGTCTGTTGAGCATCTGACTCTTGTTTATTGGCTTGGGTCATGGGATTGAGCCCTGCATTGGGCTTCATGCTGAGCATGGGGCCTGCTTAAGACTCTCTCTCTGTCTCATTCTACCCCTCACCCCTGCTCATGTGCTGTCTCTTTCTAAAAATAAAATAAAATAAAATAATTTAAAATATGTATAATAATAATAATAAATCCTGGAAACAACCAACACCTTAAGTAATGACAATGGATGACTGAACAGTACCATATTCACATAATGAAGTACAACAGTCAAAATCAATGAATCACTGTCCATCCGTTCATATGAGTGGATCTGAAAAGCATAACATTGAAAAATAGGAATGTAATACAGCATGGTTACTGATTAAAAAGTTCTAAAACAGGTGAAAGTAAATAAAGTAGTGCTTGAGGATACAGGTCTATGAATATAACCAGAATGGAAAAGCAAAGAATTGGCACAAATCAAGATAATATTATAATTATCTCTCTGACAAAGAGGGGGCTACTCTTGTGGACAGTATAGGGGGAATTGCTAAGAACAGAAGATGCTTCGTTTCCTAATCTTGGTTGTAGGTCCAATGGCATTACTTTTATTATTATTACTATTATTTTTTAAAGTATACAGTACAAACATTTTATTGGTATAATATATTTCACAGTAAAATTTCAAAGACATTTTCAATAGAACAGCATGATAAGTTCTTCAATATATACATTATAAAATATAGAAAGTTTAAATGCCCTTTGTAGGCAACAGAGGCAAATTACTCATTTTAAATGATGTTTTGGCATTACAGCTCAAATATTTTTCCTGAAAGTCACTTCCCACTGCACTTTAACATTTATATAACACACTCTTCTCTCGTTGCTTCCAAAATTGGACTCCCTGACATATGGAAATCGCCTTTGAAATTGTTCTTCTGTTTTTGTTGGTTCGTTTGTTATTTTGGCAAAAAGTAAAATTATGAGATACATGTTCTTTTGCTGGAAAAAGGTAAGAGGCAACTAATCACTCTAACACTTATGGCTTTTACGGGTGTCCATTTTTCTGTGATTATACACATACTTCATTGTCACTTAACATTGTAAAAGTGGGGTTCCTGTGTGGCTCAGTTCGTTAAGCGTCCGACTAGGACTCCGATCATGATCTCACAGTTCGTGAGTTCGAGCCCCGCATCGGGCTCTGTGCTGACAGCTCAGAGCCTTGAGCCTACTTCAGATTCTGTGTCTCTCTCTCTCTTTGCTCCTACCCCACTCATGCTCTGTCTCTCTCTCTCTCTCTCTCTCTCTCTCTCTCAAGAATAAATAAACATGAAGAAAAAAAAGATGAGTCATTAAAAAAATTGTAAAAGCTATGTGACAAGTCAGGCAAGTGATCTTGAGGGATATCTGGGCAGATGTCAGAGTAATGCCACACTCAAAATGGCACCAGATCATGATAACTCCAGAACAGAAACGGAATTCTCCAACACGGAGTCCGACTCTTGTCTCCATATCAGAACTCTGACTGGCTTCCTCTCTGTCTTATCATTTCTCTTTGGCCTGAGAGATCTACTGATTTTTTCATTCTTGAATTCATAGAAAATCTAAAGCCAAGGGGTTAAAGGATTCTTAAAGTACCCAGCAGACAAAGAAGTAAGGAGAAAGACAGTGGATTGCTCAAACAAATTAGAAATTTTGATTACTACTGCTCGAGGCCAGCAATATTTGTGTGTTTCAGGCCCAAGGGTGCCAGGCCGACTGTGGAAAAGACAAAATTAATTAATGTTTTCTGAGATTAATTAGAAAATTAAATGGAAGTATAATGAAAACCAGCATGGTTTAGCTCACTGGATTTACAGCTGTGTGCCACTAAATTTCAGAGTTGTTCAAAATTTCTATGTATTATTTGAATAAAAATTCAGGGAGATAGGTTGTAGTCTCTTTTTTTATTACAACTAGCACCTAATTCTAAGCAGAACTACTACGACGTTCACAGTATTATAAAGCATAGAGCTATCTGATAGCACTGATCTGAGTTACTGTTCTTCAAAGTACCTTTGTGTGGTATAAATTAAAATGCTCCATTTTGGGGATGGAATTTTGTAAGTGGGCCATACACTATTTTCCTGGCCTCTCTCCTGGATGGTCCCTCTAGATTTCATGGGCCATTTTCCAGCTGAAACATTTTTGGTCAATGCATGACATCATCCACCAACCAGAGGAGGTATGAAGAAAAAACAAGGCAAGAAATGCCGGTGGGGGTATACAAACAGCAAGACAAGCATGACTTCAAATTTGCCACATGGAAGTTATGTGGCAAATGTTTTCACCTTCTTTGACCATAAGTCTTGTGTTCTGTAAAATGGGTATATTGTAACTGTTTTGCATATGTCCCTTTCCAGCTGTCAGGTAATGAAATAAAACAAGAATTAGCCAATTATCATATCATAGTCCCATCAAGGGGGATTTTATGATAGCTTAATATGGCTGGCATTTAAAGGTATTCAATCACTGCAAATGTAAGAAAAAATATAAGTGCATACAATTCTGAGTAAATTCAATTGTCTCTCACCAGACTTTAGACACATCTTCCATCTCTCATAGCCAATGCTCATGGCCATCTTGTTCAAACTTCACCTCTCCCCACTTTTCAAACCCAGCTCTTCTGAGTTTGCCGTCTGCTCTCTTTCCAGTGTTTGTGTGTGTGGATGTCATCACAGAATGTATATTGGGATAAAGAAAGACCAACCCAATTCTTCCACTTGCTATCAGCCAGGCAATCACCAGGGCCAGCAGCATGCAGCAGATAACTGATCATGGAATGTAGTCTGTTTCAGAAGCCTGTGATTAGCATCAGTGCAGAGACTTTCCATGTTCTCCATTCGTTCTCCAGGCAATTCTGAAAGTCACCATATTTGAGCAGCACTCTCCTATTGAAATAGGGGTTGTTCTCATTTTGTTCCTTGATTTTTCAGCTCCCATGTCACATTGCACCCGACACCAGGATATGAGACATAAAAAATGAAACTGCTGACAAGATGGCAACTTACTGCAGAGATGAAATTCACCATACACTCAAGAAGCATGGACATAGCTCACGGAGATTTCAGTCATTGACATACCAGGAACTTGATTTCACTTGGCAAACTGCCCCACTATCTCTTAGATTAATGACACAATGTCATGTATAAATGACTTTTTCTGTTTTGTTTCAGTCACTTGCCAAATGATCAGGAACTCACATCATCTGTATTCAATCTAAAGTCCAGTTCAGAAAAAATAATAACCTCAGTGAGTGTAAAGAAAGTAGGTTTTAGGTTTTTGGCTTCCAAGATGAGCTAGGTTCAAGAAGAGAAGAGGGGAAGGACCCCAAAAGCAGGCTGCCAGGACACAGTGGGAGCAAGAAGCAAGATTCAGCATCTCTGGTGCCTGAGAAGGACCACAGGGTGTGGGGGTTGGGGACACTACCATGAAGTTAAGGTGGAAGCTAAAATTTCAGATGGAATAAAGGGAGAATCAGAGTCATTTGTCATCAGTGTTAGTTTAGTCTTAATTTGAAACTTATTTCGTGAATCCCTCCCATTTCTTCTGTGCAAAAACAGAAAGCCTTCATACTTGAATTTCTCTTCCCAAGAGGTGAGCCCCCAATTTCCTAGAGTGACTGAATATCTTACAAGCACTCCGCTCTAATTTAGAGGGAAATAAAGTATCCTGGTTAGCATGAAAACCTCTTAAACAGGAAAGAAGTCCTTCAACAGCTTTGCCAAGAAATTGCTGCTTTGATAAAACCAGGTCCGCAGGAGCCTCCACACACAAACTCGAAAATTCTTCAAACCAGTGTTTCTTGTTTTAAAATGAGATACAACAGCAGCAATGGCAAGGCTTTTATCCATGTGTTCAAATTATAAATGGACTCCCCAACTTACAGGTCAGTTATGCCCATCTGAGCAGTAATTTTTTTTCTTTCCATCCTCCCTCCCTGCGCCCTGGCTCCCATGTAAGACTTTTATTGTATTATTGTTCAGGTAGCACTATGGATAAAGACCTCAGGAAAAAAATACCAGTGCCCGAGACACTTTGATGGCCTTTTCCCTGTGTAATTATACTCACTCTTGATAACACTAAAGGCATGCCTTATTGCTGGTGGTACAGAGGCCTTCTTTTTCACAGGGAGATGGATTGTTTCTTTGGGTCTTGATGGTCTTCAAATTATCTCAGCGCAGAAAAGAGAGCAGAGTGAATTTTATTTTAACTCATTTTATTTCTGAATTTATTTCCCAGTAGCTGGGAGGTGGTGACTGCCCCAGCAGTCAAGTCAATTGTTATCTGTGGGACTTGATTATGTTTGGACCCAGTCGCTCATTTTGAGCAAGACACAGTTAATGAGGAGAGAAATGAAAAGTGCATTGAGTCACAGTGTGTTGGTGGTAATTTGTGACACATTTACTCCACTCAGTCCTTTGTTTACTCCTCCCCCCTCCGTGCAGGTTCTGTGGAAAAAGGAGCAGATAAGCGAATTCACTGGTAGACAGTTAAGGGTGTTGAAGGTAATGAATCTCTGTATCTCAGTATCCATTGTTGGCAGTAATTGGGGCGCCATTCATCTCTACGGTGAAATGCCAAGAAGGCTCATCTTAACGAAACATCTTTTTTCCCCATTATTTCACAACGTATTTTTCATGGACACTGCTGGCTTTTATTTTCCCTATGTCTTTTTTTTTTTTTTTTTTTTTTTTTGGTGTGCTCTTTGCCACTTTTCTAAATAATAGTCCATTAAACAGTTCACAGTGTGTGTTCTGTACAAATGTAAAAAAGGGATTGGATGATACTAATTAAGGAGAGAGTTTGTTTCCACTTACTGCAGATCAATGGTGGGTTACATTAAAGCTGCATTTTGTGATGAGTTTAACACACAAGAACAGCTGTGCTAAATACATATTTCAAGACACACAGGTAGGTCAAACAAACATTCCTTTCTTTGAGAAGTCTCTATGTTAAAACTATAAATTCAACATGCAGAACTGTGGGGAGACACAGAGGCTAATTATTCACTGCAATCATTGTTAGTTTTAGTAGAAACTGTTAAGGATGAAACTGGGATATGTTCGGTTACTTCTAGAACTCCTTTAATCTGGGTCCTTCAATGTATTGGTTTTGCTGTGGTATTTTTCCAGGCTGATTTTCAACCAAATTTCCAATTTAATAAGATTTTCTCTTTTTTTAATACAATCATTTTGAATTGAGGACAAGACAAGTCAGTGTACTTTTGTGACTTATCCATAGCTGTCTTTGTGATTATCTTTATCTGTTACATGATAGAATTCACTTATTCATCAGGAATATTATCCTGTACAAGTTGGAGGTACTATAGTCAAGTTCTGTGAATGGCAATGAACAGCCATTAATGACTCTTACAAACTCTGAGGGCCACCTGGATTAATAGAAATTATAGAGCAAAGAAAAGGGAAAGAAAAATATCTACATCTGTCACATAATTTTAGCGTGAAACAGCTACATTTCAGACTGTATGCATGTAACCTATATTTATACACATTTCTTGCAGGAAGTGTTATTTTTTTATAGTAGTAATATTCTTTGTGCAACATTTTTTGACATTTAGGTATACACAATAGGTACCCTACAGTAATGTTTTGCTCCATCTACATTGTTACTTGCATACAACACTGACTGCAGTTATGGGTTCGCAAGGTCACAGATATTTTCACAGATGCAGTTTTACTGCAATATTAATTTTCATCAAGCACAATTTTCATCAAGCACAATTTCCACCTTTGGCCATTAAAGGTTGTACTTTGTAGCTGAATGATATTGGTTAAAAGGCTTGCAGGGTAGGAAGAATCCAAGATGGTGCTTGGATCTGCATCTGACTTGCCAAATAACTCGGGCCAGTGGCCCTGCACCTCTGTTCAGTCATCGATAAAACCCTCCTTACTGGTCATGAGAATCATACCAGAGAGAGGATGTGCAGCTGACTTCAACAGATTACATGTCTGGAGGAAACTGCGAGCCAGGGTGTAAAGATAGGGAATCAGGCTGTGAAAAATAGCACATTCCTTTGAACAAGGGACTGAAAGCTCAGGAGATTTTGGTTGGTTATGGGACTCAGCTTCTCAGGGAAGGCAATAGAACTCATCTGGGTTCTGAATGAAGGGAATAGTCTTTTGCATTTTCTGCATTCTAGCACCAAGATTAGACAGAAATGTGACTCCCTAGTGTGAGGTGAACAATATTGCATTCATGTAGATAGATCTATATGTATGTTTTATGTATTTTTTTCCATATCTATGTTGGTGTTTTTCTCTACCTCCTGGACATGAAATGCCTGCATCTTAGTTACCTCATCTCCTAAAGAAGATAATATTATCTTTAGATAGGACTCCTGATGAAGGTTAAAAGAATTCCCAACATAGTATATGGGAAGCTCTTCATAAAATATGCATCATTGTTGTCAACTTAACTTGGTCAGTTCGCCATGGTAGGGCTGTGGTGGAGAATGAGCACTGACTGTACACAAGGTAGTTGAATTGGTTTAAATTGATTTCTCTCAACAAATGTGTATTGAGCACTTGTTGTAAGCCAGGCAATGTTTTTGGCTCTTGGACATAGCTAACAAAAGACAAAGCAGACAGAACGTTCTGTCCTCATCGACTTTATGTTTTAACATATCCCCTTATTCTTATCATCACCTTGTTCATTCAGTAAGCAAAAAGTGTTCTTGCTGTGTTTGTTTTACTTGTTGAGTGTGTGAGTTGCTGCTTATAAAGGTAAAATTCTTTCTTTATTAAACCCTAAGATTTGAGTGCTCATCAGTGAAATGAAGATGAAGTCGTTCTAATGTCCTGAATTAACTTCTCCTTATCCTGTGTTGTTGTGGGGTGTCATCACAAATTCTGCATTTCTCAGGCTCATCTGACTTCATCGCCTGAAATGTATTTGAGGAGGTGCGTGGTCTCTTTCCAAGTGGAATGAGATACTTGTAGCTCAGGGACCTCATTCTAGAGACTGATCCCAGATTGTGTACCAGGAATGGATATGAATTTCTTAGGTGGGGAATAAGAGCTGAGATAGGGGTGTGAGAACATGAGGACCCAGAAAGCCTTGAGTGGGGACAGTTGGGATGTGCAGACAAGAGACACCAATCAATAGCCTGGCCATGCTTTACCACTGGTTGGCTGAGTATTGTTTGAATTATTTATATGATACTATGAGATATAAGTAGGTTTGGGCCCAACAAATGATTAATGATTTCCATGAAGGTGATGAGAATTGGCATGTATGTGAACCAAAAAAGCCACAAATGTCAAATGGAAAAATCTAGAATTAAATATAATTCAAACCTGTGCTATTTGAATCACTTGAGCAGATTACTTAAAACTCAGACTCTCATTATCCTGATCTTTACAAAGGGGTAGAAACCCCAAACTCATAAGATAGCTATTGCTACAGACTGAATGTTCGTGTCTATACCAAATTCTTATGTTGAAATCCTAACCCCCAAGGTGATGATATTTGGAGGTGGGGCCTTCTGGAGGTGATCTAGCCATGAAGATGGAGCCCTCATGAGTGGAGTTAGTGCTCTTACAAAAGAGATCCCAGAGAGCTTCCTCACTTCTTTTGCTATGTTAGGACAGAATACTGAATCTTCTAGCACCTTGAGTTTGGACTTCCCAGCCTCCAGAATTGTAGGAAATATACTTCTGTTGTTTATAAGCTATCCAATCTGTATTATATTTATTGTAGCAGCCTGAAAACACTAAGACAATTATAAAGAACAAATTATGCATGCAACCACTTCATAAACAATGAAGCAGTTATAAGTTATAGTTTACACATGGCCTCACTAGTCCATGTTTTGATAGCATTTGAGACATAGATAGGAGATGGCATTCATTCATTACATGGTTCTGTACCAGAGCAGCCAATATTTTGGGGAAAGAAAAAAGTCAATATTTATGGGAATGTTTCAATGGTTTTCCCATTAATGAATAAGAATTTTTTTCTCCCCTCTCCAAGTTTTGTTACAAAGGTTTACTCCTCTTTGATTGAAGATAAACTTCCTAGAATAAACTCCTTAGCTGTTAAGTCATCTCAATAAATTCCTTTATTCTTCTAAATGATGATAAAAGCATAAAAAAATACACATTCATGGCTAATGAAGATTTGTAAACGTTTATTTCAAGCACATATGGAAATGGTAACCATTGACCTTATACCACAATTTGTACAAGGCAGAAGGTGAACAATAAAATCATCTTATGCAGCCATATATAATGTGGACCTTGCTCACATTGGTCCTACAGTAGTGGTTTTTAATGTTGTTTTTCTTATTCCTATTTTCATGATAAAGCAGACACTTTGAGAGGCACTACAATGACAAAACTGGATAAGATCTTTTCCTCCCCTGAAGGAGTTCACCAGACTGGAAGCTTCCCAAGGGCAAGAAGTTTGCTCATCACTCAAAGTATGATTTGTTCCTCGGTTTCTGGCCCAGTTCTTAGCACAGCACAATAGATGCTCAGCAATCTCTGTTGAATGGGCGAGTTGAAGAGATAGACATGTATTTTTTTAAAGCAGTAGAAATTGGTACAAATATTAAATAGTTATGTTGAACTTTCACATTACTGTAAGACTTGCATGTATTATCTGCATGTTCTAGATGGTAGCTCTTATTTATTTAATTTTTTTACTTCTGAGAGAGAGAGAGAGAGAGAGAGAGAGAGAGGCAGCATGAGCAGGGGAATGTCAAAGAGAGGGAGATACAGAATCCAAAGCAGACTCCAGGCTCTGAGCTGTCAGCACAGAGCCCGATGTGGGGCTCGAACCCACGAACTGAGAGATCATGACCTAAGCCGAAGTCAGACGCCCAACTGACTGAGCCACCCAGGTGCCCCGTGGTAGCTCTTATTTTAAGCACAAATGGAATCAAGGTCTAAGTTCACTTGAATAGACAGTGTAGTCACATCTGGAATACTAAATGGTTGGACGGTCAAAAATCAACATTCAAAGGTTAACATCACCACTGTAGGTTGATACTATGAGATATAAGAATAAATATGAAGCTTTTCCCAAAAAATAAGTAATTATCATTACAGTTTGATTATGGGAACAGTCATTGCATTTTGAGTTGGCATATAGTACAGGAAAATAGTTTCACAGACTCTCAGAGTTTCTACTACTCTTATGATTGCTGTATCTTAAACTAAATTGGGATTCATTTGCTATTAGGGATAAGAGAGGAATGAGATATTTTGAGGGTGGCACATACATCCCTAATAATTTAATTTTTTCCTTATACTGACCATATGCTATATATTTTTTTTATTGTATCTGGATTAAAGATGATATCTCATGGATGCTGTTGTGCATGATTTTGGAGTGTTTCTTCTCTTAGCTTTCAAGTAACAAAATGGATACTCAATTTTTAAATTATCCACAAGTTGTAAATAATTTACACAAATTGAACGATTCATTGGCCAATGAAGTAAATAACTAAACATTAGAATTACAATCCGTTCTTATCATTCACAGTAGCTATGTTCTATAAGACATCACAAACACTAAATCATTGCTCTCAAGGGAAAAATTAGGTTCCCATGAGCTTCTGGTCACAAAATTTTCATCACCGGATCAATACATAACCTTTGTTATATGTGTGTCTCTGTTTACAGACACCTTATATGATACATATTGTTGATTCATCGACACTGAACATACAACCAACAGCATTGTAGCTTCTGCTTGATCGAAGTTTGTCTAACACACATGTTTTTTTTCCCATAAGGCACACCCCAGTCTTCTGTTCGTGAACACTAGAAAACATTTCAGTGCTACAGGAGTTATTGTAAACAGTGAAATTGTCAACAAAAAATTTTAAAAATGAAAACAATGTGGCACTGAATATACCAGGGAAAGGAAGCTTGTTTGTTGTATGGGAATGAGATGAAAAGACAGGACATCCTTTGTTCAACCTCAGATGGGAAAATATCTGTGAGGTGTCTCAGGCTTTGCCCAGCTCAGTGCATGCTTGCATGTGACCCTGAAGTTGCACAGGTACTGATTTTAGAATAAAATAAATAAATAAATAATACTAAAAATAAAAATTTATTTTTATTTACTTATTATTTATTATTTTTATTTAATTTCTTTATTATAAAGAAATTTTGGAAAGGAGACAAATGTGCAAACATAAAATCCATAAGGTGTACAAACTATAGTTTTAGGGGCACCTGGGTGGCTCAGTCAGTTGAGGATCTGACTTCAGCTCAGGTCATGATCTTGCAGTTCATGGGTTCGAGCCCACATGGGACTGTCAGTACAGAGCCTGCTCTGGATACTCTGTCCCCATCTTTCTGCCCTTGCTGCCCTTGCATTCTCTCTCTCTCTCTCAAAAAATAAACATTTAAAAAATTTATTTAAAAAAAGATTGTAGTTTTAACTAATACCTTAATTGGTGTCATGATTACTTACAGCAAACAAAACAAAACAAAAAAAAAAACCAAAAAAAAACAAAAAAAAACTCCTATAGGAAAAAAAATATGAAACAGGAATGTGATATTGTTTACATTTTTAGCATGTGTTCCTCAAAAAAATCATGTTATTTCTGAATTTAGCTAACTCATTTTCATTTAGTTTTAACTGCCGATCTCTTTCTCTATTTAGTTACCTTTTCAGAGTTCCTACTGATATGTTTATGTATGAAACTAATGGGTTTAACCATTGTCATAACTTTATTACAGGATTCTCTCTTGCAATAATTACTATATCTATATACGTCCACAGACTTTTACCATTTAAAGCACATACAGAAAATGTTTTAATTTTTTTTCTAACTTTGCAAGAGAAAGGTATAATAAATCAGGACGACATGCTTTGTTCCTATTTCAGACATTATACTAAGTAGATATGATAAAGTATATTAAATACACACCCCCAAGATCACTGACAGTATAAAATTCAGGGGGAAGCCTAAAATGATGCCAGAGTAGAGTCCAAAGCCAAATTGGTAGCGTTAACTAAGTATGTTAAAAAAAAAAAAAAAAGCCAAACTTCAGTCCACCCCTTTCAAAACTCTGAACCTCTTGGTTCTGATCCATTGACTTCAGTCTCACCCCTGCCCTGACCCAGCCCTAACTTCTGTACAAAGAGATCCATGATTGCATTCTACTACTAGCCAGGCACCTACAAGTTCAAATCTGTTCTTGTATGAGGAGTCCTTTTTAAATGAAACAGTTTCTAATCCACAAAGAATTATTTAGATATTTCCTTGCCTTAGACTGGAGACAAAGCAAACTTTTGAATGCATGCTGTGGGAGCGTGTGGGATTTGTTGCACTTCTTTTTTCTGAGAGGCAGTAAAGCATGGAGGTGAGGAGCATGGGCCCTGGTGTCAGCCTGACTACAGTTGTGTCCTGGAGCTGCTGCTTATTAGCTGTGGGGTCTCGAGAAGTTACCATTTCCTTAGCCATCCGAAAAGGACAATCAACAGAGGTAGATGTCCTTGGGTTTCGGTGAGGGATGTGTGAGTCGATGTATGGAATGAGTGCCTAGCATGTAATAAGCATTTAGTAAGCCTCAACCCTCATGCTATCTCATCACCAGCTCCTTCTTCTCTAACCTCCATAATTGACAACATCGTTCCTTCACCTCAATATTGGACTCAGCTGAGACCAGTGTTATGATTAATTTTGGATGCCCGCATTCTGGCTGAATATTTCCATTTTGATTGAATCATGTTATATGATGAACGTTGTGAGATAATCACTCCTGTGATTGAGTTACTTTATGACTCCATCTTGGCTGATTCAAGAAAGTGTCTCCCTCTGGCATTAAAGACGGTGCTGTGTTGTAAGAGGGCCACATGGATATGACCTAAGACCAGCTACTAATAGCAGAGAAAGATCCCCAGGGGACAGACAACAGGCAACCTCAGTTCTCCAACTGCAAGAGGTTGAGTTCCATGAACGAATGTTTAAAACAAATAAAAATTAAAAAATAAAAGACTTGAGCTCCAGACAAGAATGCAGTTGTGCAGATATCTTGATGTTAAACTTCCGTGACCCTGAGCAGAGAACCTAGCTATGCTGTGCTTGGACTTCTATTCTACGGAAACTGTAAATTAGTAAAAAAAAAAAAAAAAAATGCAGTTTTAAGTCACTCTATTTGTGGTACTTTATTGTGCGGCATAGAAAACGAACACAATGGCCTGAGGGGTAGGAGGACTTTGGGGATGGCAACACTAGTGTCACATGAGAAAGCCTCCCACTTCACAGACAGTCAAAATGCGCATAGCCCAGATTCTCAGGGCATGGTGCATGCCCATGGGAATACACGTTCTCTTTCTTAGTTGGAGACTTCCACTCTGGGTCCCGTGGCCTACTCCTTGGTCCCAAAGGCCACATTGCTGTTTCTTTCAAGAGAAAGGAGAAAAATATGTATTTGTCTTTATGGCCATTCTACCTTTGCAGATTAGATGTCATCTCTGGACAAGAGATATTGACATATTTTGGAATCTTGAGTCATAGACAAGAATTTAACATAATGGCTGAATAATCACCATCATCAAACCCATCATATAGCCAATATATACACCACTGATTTCAAAGAGAATTGGTGTCCTGTTGGGAAACAAAGGTTTATGGAGATAAATTATCTTTTCCCTTCCTTTTGGCTTCATCCAAAGAAGGAGAAAGGCAAGGCCCTTTATGGTCTGTAAATGTTCTCTGCACTTGCTTGTCAAAATAGTCTGCTCCAATTTGAACAAGGGACAGTTTTGAAAGCTTCCCAACTTAACATTTTCAAGGGTAATATTTTCTTTTGACTTGACAAAGCGTCTGTCTGACAAATGAATGTACTCAGGAGATTATATCAATGGCTAATCCAATTAAAAATCTTTGATATGTTCAGTTATCTCTGCTGTGAATTTGATGAGCTGTAGATTGTGGAGAACTGAAAGTTATGTTTACTTTTCACCAAAATCATTACTAATCATTTTTGTATTTAACTTTAGGGAAATGATACCTTCTAATTATTTTTCCTTATCTTTAGAATGAAAAAAGCTAATAATAGAAGAATAATCCTACCCCAAACTGTTTTTTTAGATTAGTTTTTTTTCTTGGTTATCATTTTAAGATTAAGCAAATTTATGTTACTAAATCAGTGTGTAGAAATAAAAAAGAAACACATGAGTGGGGCCAACCAATTGTTCTATTTGTGTGTGTGTGTGTATGTGTGTGTGTTTCATTTGATTAGAGTTACACCTTACAATAATACATCAATTAAATATATTGACCCAATTTCCAATTTGCTATTTTGGCATTCCCTAGACAGAGCTACCAGGTATGTAGCCTGCACGATATAATTTTGGACTTTCAAAACATTGCAAGAAAAATAGGCAATGTTTATTTGGGGATAAAAACACAATTTGAAAACCTTTTTTAAATGAAGTCATTAACAAGACAGTAGCATCATGAAGACAAGGACCCCTTCAACTTCTTTCTTTAGACTGTGGGGTTTTGCTTTGTTGCTGTGTGCTTGTATAAGTATGGAAAAAAAGGGGGGAGGGACAAAGCAATATTATTTTATTTTATTTTATTCTCTTCTTTTTCATTTTATATTTGATGTGAGGAATGCCAATCCTCCGATTTGTGACCACGCTTCCTTTCCTAAGAGAGTCATGTTTCTGATTTATATGATGTTTCAAACTTTCTCCCTAATCTTTCCAATAAATACCAGTGTGAGAGCACCAGTGCCTCATAAGAATGTTGGAACTTAGGAACACCTGCTTATCCTCTAATGGCATCTAGGACAAGACTGCATTTTGCCTGGGAATTTCCAAACTAGATTATTGTCTCCAGTTCTCTTGCAAATTCAGTTTAAAAAAAGGTATTCCTCAAGATCTTTTATAAAAACCTCTAACCCTGCTTTCCTGTTTTATTATTAAAGTTTATTTATTTTGAGAGAGAGAGAGAGAGAGAGAGAGAGCAAAGAGGTGCAGAGAGAGAGAGGGAGAGAGAATCCCAAGCAGGCTCCACGCTGTCAGCAGCACAGAACCCGCCACAGAGTTCAATCTTATAAACCGTAAGATTGTGACCTGAGCCAAAATCAAAAGTCAGGTGCTTAACTGGTTGAGCCACCCAGGGCCCCTCTATTTTCCTGTTTTTGATTCTACTTTGCAAAATGTTACAACCAGAAAAACCACATCGCAGTGAAAACATTTTCCTTTATGAAGGGCTTCCCCCGTGAAAAGAGCAGAGCTGTGGTGAAAATTCTTTTTTCCCAGTCATTTGACTATCACAAACTTGGCCCTTCTCACTTTACATCCCTAAAGCTTTGCATGTGTGATTATCATAACTCCCTATTCTGTGGGATTATGTGTAATTAAGTTTTCAATCAATTTGACTAATTAAATGAAAGCACTGTCTGTGGGCTAGGTTGGGGGACTAGAAATCTGGATTTCTGAGTATTACCACTAACTCACTTGGTAGATACTGAGGGTTACTTAATGTCTCATTCTCCTATGAAGAGAGTAGAGAGGAAGTGTTTAAGGTCAAGTCTACGGGTCCCAATTTTTCTAAGAACCCCAAATTCCTATCTCTATCTCCTGTCCTCTCTTGAGCCTCAGATTCAAAGACCCAACTGCCTCTTCTTGCAGGTGAGTTGGGAACCTCACCAGGTCCATCTGATAAGTCAGCCACAAAGGTCTAGATAACTCTGAGGGGGTATTGCAAGACCCTGGCTAGGGGGTATTGAGTAACATCATTAAACTGGTTTTTAAAGGCTTCACTGCTCAAAGGGCAGTAGTCATAGGAAGGAGACTATTTCAAATTCGTGAGTAAAGCCTTTGATTTTCTTTTATTTCTTCATTAAGCATGAATTCAGTATTGTGCTGGGAAAATATTCTTTGCTCTGTCAATGTTTCTAGTTTGGGAACAAATATAAAATAATAGGAGATAATTTCTAGAGGGTACCTTAGAGATACTGTAGCCCAACCTCCTCACTTTCTATAAAGAAACTGAGACCCATGAAGGATCAGGATAGGCTATCTCAGAAGGAGCTAGAGCTCTATGCTTCCTTCCCAGAGCTCTTACAATTATGACACTACCCCATGCCTGGTGTCACTAGCATTGGCAGTCATGGCTGCCTAGGCCACTCAGCATAAGCCCACTTTGCTGAAATGGGGAAACACCTGGAGCAAACATGAGTCAGCTCAATGGCACAGCAGTTGTCCCCCATCTATCATCTTTTGGGTGTCCAGAGAATCAGAAAGCTCAAATGCCAAGAGCAGTAGATGTGCCATGTGACCCTTAGGTCTGTATCGCTATCCACAAGGAACATCCTTTCTCCACCTTGTGGAGTAAACAGGAGCTATTGGAGGAAACTTCTTGTGAAGCATGATTTCCAGAAAAACAAGCAAAAGCCTGAGTGAGAGAGAAGAAGCATATAAATACTTCCATGGGATCTGATGTCAAAGAGCCTCCAGACTGGAAAGAAGAAAGGTCACTCTTTTTAAAAATTTTTTAATGTTTATTTATTTTTGAGAGACAGAGTCTGAGTGGGGGCGAGTCAGAGAGCGAGGGAGACACAGAATCCAAAGCAGGCTCCAGGCTCTCAACTGTCAGCACAGAGCCTGATGCAGGGCTCAAACTCACAAAACTGCAAGACCATAACCTGAGAGCTAAGTTGGACACTAAACCAACTAAGCCACCCAGACCCCCCCAGAAAGCTCACTTTAATTTCAGGATCTTCCCTCAACTGGGCCCTTACCTAAGAAGTCCCTACAGGCTCCCAAAATGCAATCAGCCCCTTCACCTCACTTAGCCCCTCCTGCATGTGTATTTCCTTCATCAGGTACATTCCTGAGTACCTCAGCTTCCCTCTTTGGCTCACCAAAGCACAAGGCAACGTTCCCTTACTTTAAATTCCTCCCTCTTTATTTAAATAATCTGCTCTGTACTATCATGCATTATTAATATGCTGCCTTGAATATGTTATTTAGTTATATCCTGTGTCTTTTTCACATCACCCTGCAATGTTACAAGTTACTTGAGGAGAGAGGCCGTGACTTCTTTGGCATTTCTAACAGAACTTACTACTTAATAAGCATGCATTGGGTTTACATAAATCTCCATGGAGACTCGAGAAAAGAGTGAGTTTTGTTTGTTTGTTTGTTTTCCAGCCACTCTTTCAATGTTCCTGTCATGGTTAAACAAGGAAATAAAGGACCCAGGCATCTGGTGACTTTAAACTAGCTCAGTATCCAAGCACCAATTCATTAAAAGCATTTACAGTTTCCAAACGAAAAGCCAATTTTTGTTAATATTTAATTTTTTTAAATTGTTTATTACATATCTGTATTATGAAATTAGAACATATATTTAAAAGTTAATATAGATAAGTCAATAACTAATGCAATTTTTGAAGATTGGTTTACAGTGACCCCAGAATCAATAGTTGTGATCTAGAAATATGATATATCTCCACACCAGAAATGAAACTATTTTGTTTTTCCCTGCTAAGCTAATTTTTATTCTGTCATGCTTACTGCTCACAACTGTTTCAGGGAATAATATGTACTAGAGCTATCAGTGACAAGGCTGCAATGTTAAATAGGACCAAGTCAAAGATGACAAGTCTTGTCATTTAATGAGTCAAAGATCAGATACTAATATTGTATTAAAACTAAGTGATGGGCACTCATAGTTGGCTACCCTCTTCGTTTGCAAAATGTCAGCAGCGAAGCAACAGGAAATAGAATGTGGGAGACAAAAGTCGCCCCTACTCAATGGATCGCAATGAAACAAAATGAAATTTGTTTAATTGAAATAATGAATTGTTTAATTAAAAGAAATTCATATCTCCTATTCATTAAGATATGCATCATTGAGATTCATTTTAGAATAAAAATCTAATATCTGCTTTGGAACTTCGCTGTGATATTCACATACTTTTTATATTCCAGAATAATACTGTCTGGTGGAAGGGGAAAATCTGCATTTATGCTTCTCTGTGTTCTACGCATATACCACTGTCTCACATAAAATTAACAGCTTCAAAAGAAATGTATCAGAAATTATGATTTCAAAAGAAATGTATCAGAAATTATGATTAATCTAGAGATATAAATTGGAGGTGAGAAGGAGTATGACTCAGAGAACTCTTGAAAGCTTTAAGATTTAAGTCTCTTAAAATTTACATTCATCTCCACTGAATGGTGACAGATCAAGGCATCTCTAGGAAACTCCGAAGGCAGCTGGCACCTTGCACACTGCTTTTTTATGGGAACATTTAGATGAGCAGAATAAAAATTCTCTATTAAAAATAAAATTGATCATTGAAGGAAAGAAACTGATTTCGGAATGTAAAATACACACAACCACACTTTTTTCCATTCATTCTTGGTTGAAAAGATCTTACTTCTTGGTCCCTGGTAAAGAAATATCAAATTATGTGGAGTGACATCTGTCTCCATTAAATAGAGTAATTTCTCCGAGAGGAACAAGACTTTCAGTGCAACAATAGGAGACTTGCCAGTTGACAGGAAAGAATGTTCCCTGACCTGACCATTGTTGATGGGACTCTGATGTGTTCTCCCAGGAGTGAATGGTCTAAAGCATTGATTCATTAGTCTGTTTAATCTCCAGACTTGCTAAGAAAGAGACCTTCCTTGATTTAAAGGCTGTCAGGCTGTCATCTCAAGAGGTTCATCCCTTGTCATTCCCTCCATCCACAATCAAAGAAAATGACTCTTAGCCCTGTTACAAAGAATTAGCATAAAGAAGAAAGAAATCTAGAAATAGAACCTGAAATTTTTACCTAGGGACATCTGCGCTTCTATCTCTACCTTCTTCTACTCCCACTGTGATTTTCAGTCACTCAGGTAGATATATTCTATCCTCAGGATGAAATTACCAGCTTTTTAAAATCTCTGTTGAAAAAAAATATCTGGTTTGTGTTGAGTTGATAATTGCTGCTTTAAGACAAATGTTAGTTTTGTAATTATGATGTTATTATTCAGAATTAAAGTTTTGATAAAGGAACCCAAACATATTGCAAGGAAAGTTACGAAGAATAGATTTTATCGGTGGGAGGAACAGAAAGCGGTAAAGTCTAATAGGATTAACTGTTGGAGTGCCCGAAATTGACACATTTGAGATACATAATGTCAAACTGGATAAGAATTCACATTGGTCTGAGTTCTGAGTTCTGCTCTAAAATTTACAGATATTTTAGGGCTCCTGGCTCACTCAGTTGGTTTAACTGTCCCACTTTTGGTTTGTCTCAGGTCATGATCTCATGGTTTGAGCCCCACATCGGCCTCCACCCTGATGGTGTAGAGCCTGCTTGAGAGTCTCTCTCTCTCTCTCTCTCTCTCTCTCCCTCTCTGCCCATCCCCTGCTTATGCTCTCTCTATCTCTTTCTCAAAATAAATGAGCTTTTAAAAAATAAATAAATAAAATAATTTTTACAGATAACTTTTATACGTCCTTAACATGTAATTTATTAAGAACCCAAGTGAAAATCTACATGCTTAGAGGCTGAATTAATGTTATGGAAATATTTAATGTTTTAATACCTGGTGATAATGTTGACTTGGCATTGCTAAGTGGCAGATACACATGTTTACAGAAAACCAGATTTACATTTGTACAATTATATTTAGCTACCACCCAATTCATACTGGTTGATTTTGGGTGAGATTTGTTCTATGAAAAAAAAAGAAAACAAAGAAGATATATTCTATTTCTCAGGTTCCAGATCTCAATAATTGAATTTGTTGATGTAACCACCACTCTGATTATTGGCATTGGATTGAGTGGATTCTGAAATACTATAATGGTGTTTTTGCAAGTGTGATTGGAACAGAACACTATGTACTAAGAGTTCATACACCCTTGTTACTGGTACAGTGTTTTAACACTATGTGATCTGGAAGAATACCCTTTTGATTCTCTCCACCTGCTTCTCAATATAGCATTCATCAAGATCAGTATTCACCAAGATTCTATTATTGGTAGTCTGCACTCCATTCTCCCTCTTAACAGCCTTAGACTTATTGGTGACTCCGTTTTCAACCTGCCTCCACCACTATCATTTCTGCTTACCACCAGTTCTGTCTCGGAAGTATTCCCGTATTGGCAATCAACATTCTGTATGTTCATGTTCTTATCTAGGTTACTAAAATGGCTTCCTAACTGGACTACCTGCTTTCAATTCTGTCCTCTTTCCAATTCTGTGCCAGAGTTTTGTTAGATTAAATGTCCCAATGCACAATTCTTATCATGGTACTCTTTCCTTGATATATCCTGCCTTCCCTATTGTCTATGCATCAAGTGCACTCTTCAGCTGTGTTATTATCACAGCAGCCCTAAATCTTCATAACTGTATCTCTCTTCATACTCACATCAAAGTGGGTGATGTCCCATGGATCCCTTCCCCCTGCACTTGCTCTCTTTCACGCTTCCCTTCCACTTGGAAGGGCCCTTCCTCCATACCTGCATGTCCACATTATGCATATTTCCATGTCCAACAAAAATTCTCCTCCCATCCAACTTATAAAAGTTCTTAGCTGGAAAAAAAGTTTTGCTTTTTTTTTTTTTTTAAACTCCCATGTCACTATTCTCTGGAGCTTCATTTATGAAATATTGTTTATACCATCTACTTAGGTTATTTATACATTAACTATAAATTTCTTTCAATTGAAGTACATGTCTTTTAGGTTCTCTGACTCTCCAAAAAGCCACCAGTATATTTTAGATTGTATACCATAGTCTAACACATGGTTAATTGCAAATATTTTCCAGGATCTTTATGGCTATTATTCTTATAACAGTCTAAATTTACCCAGACCAATAGCTTTATATTATCACATATTTATGTCTGACCTTTGATGAACTTTGAAGAAACAGAAAAGTATTGCCTTTAAAAAAAATCTGTGGGTGCATCTATTAAAGGTTGGCAAGTACATGGAAGATGAGTTTCTTTGGGGATGAGGGGGAATGAAGGCACCGGGTATATATGTTTGAAAGAAAAGTTTGTGGTCTGAAGAAAAGTACATGCCTTTACCAGGGTGAAGGTCAGCTCAAGACCACTCCTGGATGGAAAATGTGATCACTCAATGCCTGACCACTTCACAAAATAAGAAGCCATTGTGCTGCAATTTGTTGAAGAAAAGGTGTCAATTAATACCGCTATTGACTCTAGTATTAGATCCAGGAACATGCTCTTCCCCTAAAACATTGTGTTTGAGGAATGAGAAATGGAACCCTTTGGGTTGGGAGTCTAAGAAGGAATAGGTAGTGTGGTATTGGTGGCTATTACTTGAAAGTTATCCCCAGGTTAGTTGAAGAAAGTTGAGTTGATGCATATTCCCATGGACTACTAATCCCTTTTACTTTTCCTTGTTGAATATGAGGACTAATGACATTAAGGCAGAGCACCTGAGTTGGTGAGGTAAATTCTGGAATGACATCCTTTGGGACTTGGTTATCTGAAGAGTGGTGAAGTAACCGACCAATACACAGAGTGTGGAAGCGAGAGAAAGAGCAAGAGAGAAGGTTAAGGGGCTTTTAAATCGTCACATAATGTGAAGAGATAAAGTTTACAAGAATTTGCCCTCTTTCCTAACATTTGTTTTCTGAGGAACACCATTTTATGATGAGGATAAAAAGAGCTAAGCAAGGAATTTCAATCCTCCCTAATCACTTAGTCATGATAAGAAATGAGAAAAAAGAAAGGTAGACAGTCCGGCCCCAGACAGAACTCATGCTTACCCAACTACAGGCTTGCCACAAGGGGAGCTGTGTCCTTGGAATCATGTCACTTTTCTCCCTGGGACATCTAAGGACTTTCATCCCTCAGTTTAGAACGTGATTTTAGCCATTTCTTTCAATCAAGTGCAAATGACAGGTAACAGTGTAACATGTCATTCTTCCCATGGATGTCTGTATTTCAACAAAGGATTAGTCTTTAAGCTTAAGTGTTTTCAATGATATTTCAGGCAATCTCTTAAAAATAGGGTAACATTTTAAAGACATCTGGGCTTTCATGCGATCTCTAAAATCCCTCCTGAGTGGACACGTAGAGAAATAAGAGGGTCTTGTTAAATAGACTATCCTATAACGTAGCTTCTTTAAATGTCCTGTTAATTTTATTCCCCATGATTAACCATTCACCTCCTTTGTGATACTCAACTTATATCCACTTCAAAAATACACTTGGGTGCCTGGGTGGCTCAGTTGGTTAAGCGTCAGACTTTGGCTCAGGTCATGATCTCACAGTTCATGGGTTCAAGCTCTGCGTTGGGCTCTGTGCTAACAGCTAGCTCAGAGCCTGTTTCAGATTCTGTATCTCCCTCTCTCTGTGACCCTCCTCTGCTCATGCTGTCTCTTTCTCTCTCAGAAATAAATAAAAAACATTTTTAAAAAAATTTTTAAAAAGACACTAAAAGTCCTCTTTGTCCAATTGTCACCCGTAGACTGTGGAGTTCCAAATGATTGATTTCCAGATAAGAAAATATGAAATATCTTTAAATGACCTTTCTATGAATGGCAGGGGTTAGTGATTTTTTTTTCTTTAAAGGGTGTAGCTAGGGATAAATGCCTTTTCCCACTGCTCTATTATGCTATCACTAAACAAGTCTGCTTTGTTAATTATTCTCAGAAAAGTATAGTGCTTGTGGGGTTCCGACAAGTGGCAACCTTAGAGACAGAAGTCTGGGCTACAAAGAAAGAAAACCTGATTGATGATCTCCTATAAAGCAGTCACTGATGCCAGTCTATGCAAGGGTGCAGGAGGACACAAAACAGAAATATCGCTGCCCCCATGAAGCTGACGTTCCATGGGGAAGTTGAGGTTGATTTAATTCTAGATTCTCTAGCAAGTGGAACAGTATCTTGATTTAGATGGATCTGAAACACCTTGCTAAATACCCCACATTTTAAATAAGTGCAGGAAAAACTCAGCACAGTACAAAAGGACATTAGAAACTTGAATAATCATCAGTGTGCTTGGCTGGCTCAGTCATTTGAGCTTCTGACTTTAGCTCAGGACACAGTATCAAGGTTTGTGAATTCGAGCCTTGTGTTGGGCACTGCACTGACAGCATGGAGACTGCCTCTGATCCTCTGCCTCTCCCCCCCCCCACCACCACACACACACATCCCTTGCTTGTGCTCTCTCACTCAAAAATAAATAAACATTTTAAAAAACTTGAATAAGCATCTATGATGCTTGCTGAATGAATGGAATTTGAATTTTTACCTATTTAACTTGTAATCAAGGAATGGAATAATAGTTATAATATCTTTATATGTAAAGGGTTAAAACAGTAATTGGTACTACCTTACATTACCCCATGCCAGCAAATTAACTCTTGGAATGCAAAATCAAGAATTTCCCCAGTAGTGAAATTTTGTTTTCCCTGTCATAAGTGGACAAGAAATTTAAATAAATCACGTGCAAGCCCATCCTCTTGTGCTTCTTCTAGTTTTACTAAAGAATTATCCATGATCGGGGTGCCTGGGTGGCTCTGTTGGTTAAGCATCTGACTTCAGCTCAGGTCATGATCTCATGGTTAGTGGGTTCAAGTCCCATGTTGGGCTCTGTGCTGACAGCTCTGAGCCTGGAGCCTGCCTCGGATTCTGGGTCTGCCCCTCTTCTGCTTGCACTCTGTGTGTGTGTGTGTGTGTGTGTGTGTGTGTGTGTGCGTGTGTGTGTCTCCTCTCTCTCTCTCAAAAATGAATAAATATTTAAAGATTTAAAAAAAGAAAAGAATTAACCATGATAGAGGACCAAATTAGAAAAGTATGTTGCTGAATGTGTCATAATTGATTTAGGTTTGATTAAAAGAAAACTAAAATAAAGATGTTACCTGTTAACATTTAATTATTGTGCCATTACTTTGAAAATAGATCCTGAGAAGTAATAAAATAATGGAATATAATCTACTACTGCTGAAGATAAGAGCAAACAAGACTTTTGTAGGCGTGGATAGTAAATCAACCCTCAGCTCCTTCTGTAAGGTCTGCTGCTGTGACATCTGTCCATCCTCTATCACTGGACTCCCAGCTGCAAAGGACTTTATATTAACAGTCACTCCAGGTTCAACGTCATTCACGTTCACTGTCAAGTCACCACAAATCCCACGTTCCCCTCATCTCTCAGGCTTAAAAAATTCATTTAACACCAAGGGCTAATTAATTAACTGGATTTTCTTATATTTAATGGAGAACATTCTAAGCCATTAGAATCCAGCCTTGTTCAAATTTAGGTCACTGAAGAGTTACCAGAATGCCTGTGAACAGAAAACCTAACCATTTTTTTTCTTGGCTGTTATTTTATTAGTAATCAGGTTTTCAGAAACAGCATATTAGAGCAGAGCAGGGAGGCGGTGGGTGGGGGAAGGGGTCTTCATAATTCCCATCAGTATGCAAGTCCTGATTTCCAAGATGCTTTCTTCATTTTACACACAAAATGAACTCACCTTTAAAATGTTATCAAAATAAATAAAATAAAATAATAAAATAAAATAAAGGGTATAATTCATTATAGAAATGGTGTGAAGACCCAATGCTAAATGCTCGTGTATATTGGATTTCAGGAGGGTTGCCTTCTTCTCTGTGGCTAAAGGCAGAAAATGAGCTTCCTAAAACTATGGCTGTCAATTTTTCCTATGTTGGAGTTGTCTGATCTAATACCAGCTAGTGTTTTATTTAAAGTTGGCAAGTTCCCCATAGCAAACAAATGCATGAAAGAAACTAGGAATTTCTATCCATGTATACAAATAAAGTGACCTTATTCTGCAAAGCTTCAAATTGGCAGATATTCGCATATCAATTTCTAGAAACACCTTACCTCTGAAACTAGATCATCTCTCCAGGGCAAATCTAAGACCTCTATTTCTTGAAGATGAGAAACCCCAAGTTCCTTTTGCTATCAGAAGTATACTTTCCATCATTTTGTATTACTGGCTCAGATTTATTTAAAGATTGTTTTACAAAATAAAACCCAAATGTATCCAGAGGTAAATTCACAGTAGAAAGATTCAATCAAGAGCTACATCATTTCTAGAGATTTATCCTCATGGATGTGAATGGATTATTCTAGCCAACAGCTCTCTGATATCCTTTGGGTTAAAGTTTGATGACAGTGTTCAAAGCCGGATTTCCCAAAATGTTAATTCCCAATGAAATAACATTTTAAAATGTTCAAAATAATGTGAGCTAGTTTGGATTTGTTTTTGTATTCTCTCCCTAGAAATGTAGCAGAGAATAATTGTTGAAGTAGGAACTCTTTCAGATTTTAGCTCCCATTCTATAGAACCATTTCTAGAATGAAGAAAAGTGGAAACTCAACATTCCAGAAATAAGATTTCCACAAAATTGTTATCATAGTCTTCAAGAAATACACAAACTGTGGACTCTATGAAGTGCCATAGAGTGTAAAGTGCCATTATAAATGTAAAGAATTCTTGAAACAGTACCATGATGAAACAACTTCTATTTCTACATTTAAATAGTGTGCATATCTAGGCTCAAAGGGATTTGCTCATCGCTTAAAAATTCAGTGTAACACAGTTACAGCACCTGGGTGGCTCAGTCAGTTGAGTGACCAACTCTTGATTTAAGCTCAGGTCATGATCCCAGGGTCATTGGAAAGAACCCCATGATGGGCACTGTTTGATATTCTCTTTCTCTCTCTGCTCTGCCCCTCTCCCCTGCTCATACACTCTCTCTCTTCCTCTCTGTTTCAGTTAATAAATTAACTAAAATGCAATGTAACTATTCAACATTTGGGACCTGCAGGTATCTTATTACTTTTCTAAATTTATTTTTTTTAATATTTTTAAAAATTTATTTCTAGGAGAGAGAGAGACAGCGTGAGCAGGGGAGGGTCAGAGAGAGAGGGAGTCACAGACTGAACCAGGCTCCAGGCTCCGAGCTGGCAGTCAGCACAGAGCCCGACGCGGGGCTCAAACCCATGAACTGCGAGATCATGACCCAAGTGAAAGTCGGACGCTCAACCAACTAAGCCACCCAGGCGCCCCAACTTATTACTTTTCTAAAGCAGAGTGGCTTCATCCTTTACCAGTTGTTTGCAATCTAATCTGCCAGGATGGGTGTTGAAGAGGAAGGCTTAGACAGACAGCGGGAGTTTACAAAGTCAAGCCAGGGCACAGTGACCTCCACTCCACCAAAAAGACTAAAGGTTGAGAGCATGAATACTCCATGGCAATGAGTAAGAATGAAATCTGGCCATGTGTAGCAACATGGATGGATCTTGAGGGTGTTATGCCGAGCGAAATAAGTCAGGCAGAGAAGGACAGCTATCATGTGTTTGCACGTATTGGAGGATTAGGAGGAACTTAACGGAGGACCATGGAGGAGAAGAATGGGGAAAGAGGGGGGGAGAGGAAGGGAGGCAAACCATGAGATCTCTTGAATGTTGAGTCCTCAGTTGAGAACAAACTGAGGACTGATGGGTGTGGGGGAGAGGGGAAGGGGGGTGATGGGCATGGAGGAGGGCACTTGTGGGGATGACCACTGGGTGTTATATGGAAACCAACTTGACAATAAACTATTAATAAATAAATAAATAAATAAATAAAGGTTGAGAGCAGGAGATGGGCAGCAGGAAAATACGAGATTGGTGGGGATGTTTTGAGTCTAAGCTTATAAAGAACCTAGCAAAGAGAAGAGAGGACGACAAGTGGAAGCCAGGCTGCAGCCCATGGGGCAGAGATTCGGTGAGGCTTAGGGTCAGACCAGGAAACCCCGGGACCTGCTGTTCCTCCACAAGTCAGCTTATTCACTGGGGCTTAAGCTGCCTTTGCCAGGCAAGGTTTGGGGTAGAGATTACATTTTATGGGGAGAATAAAGCAATGCTTGTAATAGAGTTATTTACAAGACTTTAGTGATCACTTAATGTATATTATTTGTGAGTTTGTATTATTACATGTATTATATTTATATTTAATTTCTATATTATCCTACTTCACATTTTCCTATATTATTATTTACTTTGTTTTATTTACTTTGTTTTTATCTGGTAGATATTTAAATATTTGCAATCATATTGTAAGTATATTTTCACCTAATACATGTTATTTTTTTCATTTTTTTAAAAGTTTATTTATTTATATTTGAGGGAAAGAGAAAATGAGAGAGAGGCAGAGAAGAGAAAAAGACAGAGAATCCCAAGCAGGCTTGTGTCTGTCAGCGCAGAGCCCAAAACGGGGCTTGAACTCATGAACCATGAGATCATGAACTGAGCAGAAATCTAGAGTTTGACACTTAACCAGCTGAGCCACTCAGGCACCCCTCTTTTCACCTAATGCATTTTAAATGGTATTAGTTTAATATATAATCTTGGTAGTATCACTGGCCTTAGCATTTGGGTCCCTGTATCAAAGGCATCACCGATATTTATGAATGCAGAGATTTCCTTATACAGCTTCCCATATGTGCTCTTTTCCATCCTTGCCCTCCAAAGTGGACTGTGTGCCTGGGCTCAGACTATCTTCTGTGCATTCTCACTGAGACTGAATACCACAGGAAGATAAGTGGCTTCTTGGTCCCAATGTCTTTATTCAATTTCACACCCTCAGTCTTGTACTAAACTGATATTTTCCATGTTTCCTGCTTTGGACTGTATGTTACTTCCTAGTTTTCAACACGGACTCAAGTTATTTTTCTCTTTGTATTCTCTTCATCATTTTTTTTTTACATCTGAGAAGGGAGGTAGTAGAAGATTTTGTGCAAGTCAATATCATGGCCCTGATTCAAGTCCCCTGTTTGGGTGGCCTATTTATAAATGGAGCCCTTTCTATCTCTTTCAAGATCCCCTTCCAGAAACAACTATTCTGCCTTTGAACTGCACCTAGTCTGTTACAAGGTCACAGAAGTTTGCTAGTGTAATAACCTTCAATTTGAATTTAAGAATCCATTTCTCCTTTTTTTTAAGTTTATTTATATTTATTTGGAAAGAGAGATAAAGAACAAGCAAGTGCAGAAAGAGGGAGACAGAATCCCAAGCAATCTCTGCACCAACAGCACAGAGCCCAAGGCAGGGCTCACACTCATGAACAGTGAGATCATGACCTGAGCCAAAGTCAAGAGTCACACATTTAACTGACTGAGCTGCTCAGGACCCCCTAAGAATCCATTTCTTTAGATCATCTAGAACTTTGTATCTTCTATCAGTGGGAATAACTTCCCTCCCTGACTCATAGCCTAGTTGACTTGAGTTCAACAAATATTTCCTGAGCGCCTAATCTGAGCCAGTAAGGAATAGTCATATGCAAATTAATAGGACAAGCTCCTACTTTTCTGCAGCCTAGGAACTATTGGAAATAGATAAAGACATAATGTTTAGCAAGATTGCACTTGATCATATTCTACATATTAAGATGAAGTTTTAAGCAAGTAGTCAGAAAACCTGGATTCAAATTATAACTTTGTTACTTTTAAATGTAAACTAGTAGGTCTCTTAACTATTTTCATATCAGTTTCTTTGCATGCCAAACTATTATACCCATACTTGCTTCATAGAAGTTTTATAAAAATGGATTGAGGAAATTTATGGGAAGTAACACGTTCAAACATAAGCATTTAACTGTGAAGTGGTGATAGTCAGCCTGTGTTTCTAAGTGATGCAATTGCATTACTGTTTATATATAGTCAGTGACCTCCAGCCCAAGATCAATAGGACCACACCTGTATGTGACAAGTTGGATGTGTAGCTGATCACAGAAGGTGAGAAGGCACATTGCAGGATGCATTTCAGTAGGAAGCTGTTAGAAAGGACATAGAATAGGGAGTTTGTGCTAGATGACATTGGGAAGAATTATGGAAGTAGAGCTTTACTCTGGATCAGGTGCTATCAGGAATGATGGGTAGTTTTGCGATTGGGTATCCTAAACAATCTTATCTGGAAGGAGGGAAGACTAACATCAAGCTAAAGCAGTGTCGCATTTAATTGCTCAAAAAATGATGGCCACTCACATGACCCAGAATAGGGAGGATGTTCGGTCATTTTTGTGGTGTCGCCAATGTTTATGAATTTGTCTATGGTTAACCATGACTATGCAGTGGCCTCACTATTGTCTCTATCCACCACAGAGTAGACCTGTCTGATGCAGATTAAATTGTTTATGTTCAACCAGAGAGCACCAAGATCTGGCTGTGAGTGCCAGTCCCACTTCCGGATGTCAGGGGCTTCATTTTTCTTCCCTGATGTAAGTGTGTGTGTGTGTGCGCATGCGTATGTATACACATACCTAGAAGCTCAGTATCGACTTCAAATTCTGTAAAATGGAATAAATAAAATTCCCAATATATTTTCATTAATATAGAAATGAAATCCTTTATATTAGAGAAAAGTCACACTGGCTCATTGTAATTCTGTTTATAATTAGTATTTGTATATACTTCACTTCATTTATTCATTTTATTTTTTATGTTTATTTATTATTGAGACAGAGAAATAGGGTATGAGTTGGGGAGGGGTGGTGAGAGAGGGAGACACAGAAACTGAAGCAGGCTCCAGGCTCTGAGGCTGTCAGCACAGAGCCCGACACCAGGCTTAAACCCTCAAACTATGAGCTCATGATCTGAGCCGAAGTCAGACGTTTAACCAACTGAGCCACCCAAGTGCCCTTCATTTGCTCAGTTTAAGGCAAAAGATCTATAATGTGGCACCACAAGAAAAAAATGTGTAACTATCAGATACCCACATGTGGTCTGAAAAGAATAACCATGTGGTAAAATAATTAGGCAAATGTAATAACTTTCTTTCAGAAGGGAGAACATGCTAAAAGTTATTAAGGTGAAAAAAACAAATAAAATTATATGGATGTCTTTCTAAGTTCAAGGTTTGATTTCATCTTGACCCACTTTGCCTTCTTACTGCCAAAAAAGTGAAGAAGAAGAAGAAGAAGAAGAAGAAGAAGAAGAAGAAGAAGAAGAAGGAGGAGGAGGAGGAGGAGGAGGAGGAGGAGAAGAAGAAATATAATTCTTCTGAATTATATTTGCAGGGCAAAGAAGAAATAATTATTATTTCCCAAACATATTTATTCCAATATGTGGCACTGAAGGATGTGACTTAGACAACCCAACAAATCATCCTCATTCTCCACCGTGCTTGCATTTTGCATGGAACTATCTATGCCAAATGGTCATTTTTCTCACATTTATTATGTTAACAGGATAAATGCCAACATTTGTCAACATCTTGTAAATGATGAGTCTTAATGAGGCAAGGCTACTGTTTCACTCCTCTGAGGGATTTCATAGCAGAATAAGCAAAATATCAGGTTAAAGCAAGTGGGAGGGAATCCCAGAGAGCAAACCTTTTCTATGAACATATATTCCTTGAGGTTTTGCTGAGAGTATGTTCTAGGATCCAGGCCAATTTGGACTAAACCTTTATACAACATTTTAATTATATTTTTAACAAATCCTGCAAAATGAGGTTCACATGTTGATTCAGCCAAAAAAAAAAAAACAAAAAACCAGTATCTACAAGCTAAACAGAATGCAGGAGCAAGGGAGTGATTTAGAGGTGTTGCCAAAAACCAATGAATACAGTGTTTTTATAATACCAGGCCATGTTCCACTCATATTGAGGTAGGTATAAAGACTTATGGAGGATATATTCTTGCTCTAGAATATAGGAGCCATTAAGTGTTTATTTAACACATGTGTGCTAGACGTAAAGAAAATGTGGCATTTACAAAAGCATTGTTTACCACATGAGGATGTAAAGCGAGATAAATGCTAAGTAAGATAATGCTTGGGCTCACCAGTGTGTTCTGTAAGAAGCCTAGAAGCCAATACGAGATTATGGTCAATACCATAGGTTTGGTGGGTCAGAAATATTAAGCATGGGTTTAAGTCCTGCCTAAAATAGTTGCAAACTAAACAGACTTGGACAAATCACTTTATTCCCCTTTGTCTCAGTCTTTTTATCTGTAGAATGGAGATAATAATGCCCACTCTGTGAGAGTATTACAATAATTAAATGTGATGATAGACACAGAGCAGTGTTTAATAAAAAGCAGCTGTTGTCACAATTGTATCTGGTAATGAAATTGAAAACTGCTAATCCTTGGTTTTTAAGAGTAAATAGTTGGTGGCAGGCTACCAACAGATCTATAAAATAACATGCATTTCATTGCACTAGGGCTGTGTGTGTGGGAAGGAGGTGTGGTGAGTTCCTGTGTAAACTGTAGAATCCTTTAGAAAGTAATGAGTTTATACACTGTTCAACTCTTAGAATTGTTTCCTAGCCAATATTCCTCAACTTCTGGTAAAGAGAGATTTGGCAGTGGGAACACCAGTGATGACAAAATCTTTACCATCAATACAATTATCTGAAAGTCAAAATGGCGGCTGCTGCTTCAGGCATTTTGTCCATATCCCAGGCAAGTAGAAGCAGCATGGCAGCACTATCTGGAAAAGAAAACTTAAACAGAAGCCCTAAGCATAGTTCTACTTCTATATCACACAGTTATTCCTAAATTGTGTTCATTTGCTTTGTTTCATTTTTCTTTGAGTCAGATGTTTGCAACTACAAACAAAATCAGGGTAGTAGAAATGAGGCTAACTATCTAAAATATGATTAGCCAAACCGACCTATGTGGAGTGGATAAGAAGTGAAAGGAAAGCTGTTGGTGGAAGGGAGAACAGCAGTGATGGAGCGTGCATTCCAAAGCAAGAGGGAAAATGACATGTCCAAGTGTCATTATGAATAGGACCCAAAAAGAGTGATGTTGGAAACCAGAGGTGCTAAAGTAATGTATACTTTTATCCTACAGGTTATGGGGAACCACACAAGAAAAGCATAGATAGATTTATGCTTTAGAAATACCATTCTGCTCACTGTCTGTGTGGACAGTGGCACCTGTGGCAGTCTATTCACTGGCCTGAGTGGAGAGGCAAGGCAAGGAGGATCATGGGTAAAGTGTTAGGCATATTGGACACGAAGGACTCAAGTAGAGATGTCCAAAGGCCAGTTTGGATAAATAGGTCTAAAGTCCAGGAGAGAGATTTGGAGTGCAGACAGAGATCTGGCAATATTCAGCATGGAGATAATCAAAGTCATGAGCATTAAGTAGGAAGAGAATGAGTAAATTTCATAAGAGAATGAAAAAAGATGGTAACAGGAGCAGTGAGGGATCCTAGCAACTCTAAGATCTCTGAAAGAGAAGAGGAAGAAAAGTTGATAAGGCAACTAAGAGGAAGTAAGGAAGGTAATGGTAAAATTGGAAGAACATAGTACCACGACAGAGAAAAAACACAGCCAGGAGGGGCAAATATTACCCTGAGCCTGAGTTATAAAATCATCTAATATTTCTGGGCACTTATTATATGCCAGGCATGGTTATAAGCCAACATTCAACAACTTCCCCACAAGGGGCCAGATAGCAAGTCTTTTAGGCCATACAGTCTCTGTCTTAACAACTCACTCTGCCTTCAAGTGCAAAAGCAGCCACTGACAACACATAGAGGAGTGAGAATGCTTGTGTTCTAATAAAACTTTATTTACAAAAATAGGCAATGGGCTGGCTAAAGTTTGCTGACCTCTGTTCTAAGTACTTTACATGCATTAACTCAGCAATTTTATTTCTATTTTATAGACGAGGATACCGAGGCATAAAGAGTTTAAGTAACCCCCTCCCCAAGATCACAGAGTAACAGATGTTGGAGACAGAATTCAGTCCCAAGTACCTGGCTCCACAGCTTGTGTTGTTAAATCGTAATTATTTCCTTCAGCCCTAACATCCTCAGTGAACTCGGTGAGAGCAGTTTGAAGGCAGGGGTAAAGGGACGCGCTTGCTGGCAGTAGGCTGAGAGACATGTGGGAAGTGAGAAACACAACACCATAGCAGGCAACTCTTCCAAAATGGTAGACTATGGGAAAAAAAAAAACATAGGTCAAAGAAGAAATAGGGTCAAAACAAAACTTTTTTTTTTAAATATTTTTATTTATTTCTAGGAGAGAGAGAGACAGCGTGAGCAGGGGAGGGTCAGAGAGAGAGGGAGTCACAGACTGAAACAGGCTCCAGGCTCTGAGCTGGCAGTCAGCACAGAGCCCGACGCGGGGCTCGAACCCACGAACCGCGAGATCATGACCTAAGCGAAAGTCGGACGCTTAACCGACTAAGCCACCCAGGCGCCCCAAAACAAAACTTTTTTAAGACAGGAAAGATATGGGGTGCCTGGGTGGCTCAGTCGGTTAAGCGTCCAACTTCATCTCAGCTCATAATCTCAAGATTCATGGGTTTGAGCTCCGTGTTGGGCTGTCTGCTGACAGTTAGCTCAGAGCGTGGGGCCTGTTTCAGATTCTGTATCTCTCCCTCTCTCTCTGACCCTCCCCTGCTCACACTGTCTCTCTCTCTCTCAGAAATAAATAAAACATTAAAAAAATTCTATAGAAAAATAAGACAGGAAAGATACTTTAAGTTTATTTAAATGATAATAGAAAGAAGAGAGAATAAATAATGTAACTATAAATAATAATATAAGAAGTTCTGGGGACATGGCAAGGAAGGGATTTGGAGATCAGGTACTCAGGAAATAGACACACCTCTCTGCGGTGAGAATGATTTGTGTTAGTGCAAGTAATTTTGTATGTATGTGAATGAAAATTTTGAAAATTTTTTCACAGAAGCTTCTATTTTTCTCTGTGTAATAAGGAAGACCACCTACTCAAAGACAGATATCTGAAAATCATAGAAAGATTGCGATTATTTGCTTTGCAGAATAATTGTTATAATTATACTGAAATAAAATATTGAGAGCCTATGGTGCCAGATACTAAGTAAAGCCTTTTAAACGTACCGTTTCAGTCCAGGGCAACTGGGTGGCTCAGTTGGTTGAGCATCTGACTCTTAATTTCGGCTCAGGTCATGATCTCACGGTTCATGAGATTGAGCCCTGCATCAGGATCTGCACTCCCATCATGGACCCTGCTTAGGATTCTCTCTCCATTTCACTCTGCCCCTTCCCCACTCGTTCTTGCCTACTCGCTCTCTCTCTTACTCAAAATAAACTTTATTTGATTTTTAAAAGTATTGTTTCATTCCAAACATAGATAGTCTTATATTGGATTTATAAAGGAGACTGAAGCTTAACTACAAACTTGCTAATTAGGAAGAAATAAATCTATTTTTTATTTCAAAGGTAGTATTTTTATCCATTATTCTATAAGGTCCACTACAGTATAATATAAGGAAGAGCTGCCCAGGAGAAGATAGAGGGTTGTGACCAGTAGCTGGAGACACCATGCTAAAGCCCAGATTCTGCCTGATTGTGTAGGTCCCCAAAGGCAGTATGTGACTAACTACACAACAAATGGTGAAGATGTCAACTGTCCTGGAAGACCTGAGGTGTAAGATGTGTCTTCTTCCAGAATACTTGTGGTATAACAGGAAAAACATGTTGGAGAGTAGTCTTGAGAGAAGAGCTCAGCAAAGAAAAAAAGGGGGACCCACATAGTAGAAAACATGAAAATCAACATTCAGGGGAATCCAACGGTTTGAATGAGAAGTATTCTCAAGGGCCTAGGCCAAGACATTGAGCCAAGGTTAGGAAAACAAGAGGCACACCCCACATTCATGTCGTCCTTCAGATGAATCAAGAAGAACCCATGGTGTACAGAGCAAAGAGCCAGGCCATGAGGAAAGGAAACTGATGGTGAACAGACAGGATCTTATCTTAAGGAGCCTACACTACTGGAGAAGCAGGAGTCATGTGCCATGATGCCAAAGTGTAAAACTGACAAAGATGTCTCTCTAGAAAACATATATGAATGGCCACAGTGAGTCACCTACATATTTCCAACCAATAACTTTATTCTCACACACACACAGAGGGAATTCAAATGGTTGGTTTCTCTCCCATGCATAATAGATCCCCATGTTCAATGTTATTGCCCTGTATGTATTCTCGGAGTTGATCCCTAATTTTTTATTCCTCATAGAATCAGTCCTCTTAACCACTCTAAATGACTCTAAGTGAATTTTTTCCAAAATCTTTTTTTCATTTTTTTAATGTTTTATTTACTTCTGAGAGAGAGAGAGAGAGAGAGAGAGAGAGCGTGAGCAGGTGAGGGTCAGAGACAGAGGGAGAGACAGAATCTGAACAGGTTCCAGGCTCTGAGCTAGGTGTCAGCACAGAGCCCAACACGGGGCTCGAACCCACAAACCGCGAGATTATGACCTGAGCTGAAGTAGGACGCTTAACCAACTGAGCCACCCAGGTGCCCCTCCAAAACCTACTTTTGACTTCACAAAACTGTTGTCCTGTGTGAGAATAACCAAAAGAATGTAATTTCAGTTCTGACGGTGAGAATATGACATCAAAGTTTGAAAGTATCCCTGATCATCCAAAGGAAAGTTTTTGGAACAGATAACATGTATCCAGTGCCTTGTTTAGCACCTTTTGTTTTCTGAAGTAGTCACTTAACTCTATTTGCTTTGGTAGAAGACATCGCAACTCTTCTGTGGATTACGATGTTTGTATGCACGTAATAATGTGTATTTTCTTTCTCGAGAGTCTTGTGATTACTGCATTAGGAACAGGACGATTGCTGTGCTAGGAGTTCCCTTGGCAGGAAAAGCAGAAAAAAGAGAGAAGAGGACAGAAGAATGATGTGCGCTGGGCTGGGCTGGCAGGATGGTCCATCAATAGCAGAAGAGGAGAAGGAGCAGACCTTCCATAGAGCTACCTGGTTACCATCATGATCTGGTAGAGAGCTCTCACCTTCCTTGTGAGTTTCCTGCTTTGTCCAATCTTCAGCAGGAAAGTTGAAGAGATCTTTACAGTAATCATCCAGTGCCTCCCCTCCTAGCAAACCCCCAAGTCACTCCAGGGACACAAAGAACCAGATAGTATTTTAGGATGAAGAATCAAAGAGTATTTTAAGTATAACATATTAATATGGAGATATGTAATGTACTTTCTGAACTACTTTTATGATACATTCTTCTTTTTAACTTTTTTAAGGCTTATGTATTTTCAAGAGAGAGAAACAGAGAGGGAGAGAGAAAGTTGAGGAGGGGCAGAGAGACACAGAACCTGAGCTGTCAGTGCAGAGACCGACACGGAACTTCAGTTCATGAACTGTGAGATCATGACCTGAGCCAAAGTCAGATGCTCAACCGACTGAGCCAACCAGGCTCCCCGGATATATTCTTTCTGAAAGAGAGTAATAGCAGAGACATTTAACCTCCAGAACTTGACACAGACACCTCAAAAGCCAATCTTGGCATGACATTGGGAAATTAGAAAATGAAAAAGTATAAAGGATTAAATAAACAGTGTAATAAAGAATGGGGAAATTCCCCTAAAAGTGTATACACTTTCTTCCTTATAACTTAGTTACTCTCTGGATCTTAAATCCCAATTTTAAGATAAAATTAGAGATGAAAAAGTTGTGCTGATATTATCAAGCAAAGCTCACTAGTCAGAAGGCAAATACTTATCGCTGAGGTTCATATAAACCAAGAGCAAGGGGAACACATGACTCAAGCATTATTTTATTTTTACTACTTCCAAGGCATCAAAGGGCTTCATTAAAATCTCTGGGACAGGGCTGGAGATTATAACAAATTTTGCCTAGGAATTTTTTTTAATACACACATTTGGAGTTTGTTATCTAATAAGATGAGCACCTAATGAAGATAATAATAAAACCCTGATTATTCCCGTGGAGCAATAAATTAATTTGAAGCTTAGCTTGTTTTCCTATCTTGCAAGAAATATTATTCCTATTTATATGTGCTATTACAAAGAGTAGGAGAAAACTTGAGTACCAAAGTATTAACTAGGTAGCAAAAGGACATATGCCAGTTAAAAGTAGAAGTTTAGGGGTACCTGGGTGGCTGAGTCAGTTAAGAATCAGATTCTTGGGGCCCCTGGGTGCTTAGTCGGTTAAGCGTCCGACTTTCGCTTAGGTCATGATCTCGCCGTTTGTGGGTTCGAGCCCCGCGTCAGGCTCTGTGCTGACTGCCAGCTCAGAGCCCGCAGCCTGTTTCAGAGTCTGTGAATCCCTCTCTCTCTGACCCTCCCCTGCTCACGCTGTCTCTCTCTCTCCTAGAAATAAATAAAACATTAAAAAAATTAAAAATAAAAACAAGAATCAGACTCTTGATTTCAGCTCAGGTCATGATCTCACAGCTCATCAGTTTTAGCCCCACATCAGGCTGTGTGCTGTCTGTGGAGCCTGCTTGGGATTCTTTCACTCCCTCTTCCTCTGCCCTTCCTCTGCTTATGCTCTAAATCTCTCTCTCAAAATAAATAAATAAATATTTAAAATAAATAAATAGGGGCTCCTGGGTGACTCAGTCAGTTGAGCAGGCAACTTCAGCTCAGGTCATGATTTCACAGTCCATGAGTTTGAGCCCTACATGGGGTTCTATGCTGACATCTCAGAGCCTGGAGCCTGCTTCAGATTCTCTGTCTCCCTTTCTCCCTGCCCCCTCCCTTGCTTGTTCTCTGTCTCTCTCTCTCTCTCTCTCTCTCAAAAATAAATAACATTTAAAAATACTTTTAAAAATAAATTAAATAAATAAACAAACAAACAAATGAATAAAGTAGAAGAACTTTTATGTGAAAGAAAAAATACTAAGGTATTAGCAAGAAAGAAGAAAGAAAGAAAGAAAAAAGAGAGAGAGAGAGAGAGAAAGAAAGAAAGAAAGAAAGAAAGAAAGAAAGAAAGAAAGAAAGAAAGAAAGAAAGAGAGGGATAGAGGAAGGAAGGAAGGAAGGAAGG
>NW_027551558.1:3871122-3883214 GCF_008692635.1 Crocuta crocuta
GTGGGTTCGAGCCCCGCGTCAGGCTCTGTGCTGACTGCCAGCTCAGAGCCCGCAGCCTGTTTCAGAGTCTGTGAATCCCTCTCTCTCTGACCCTCCCCTGCTCACGCTGTCTCTCTCTCTCCTAGAAATAAATAAAACATTAAAAAAATTAAAAATAAAAACAAGAATCAGACTCTTGATTTCAGCTCAGGTCATGATCTCACAGCTCATCAGTTTTAGCCCCACATCAGGCTGTGTGCTGTCTGTGGAGCCTGCTTGGGATTCTTTCACTCCCTCTTCCTCTGCCCTTCCTCTGCTTATGCTCTAAATCTCTCTCTCAAAATAAATAAATAAATATTTAAAATAAATAAATAGGGGCTCCTGGGTGACTCAGTCAGTTGAGCAGGCAACTTCAGCTCAGGTCATGATTTCACAGTCCATGAGTTTGAGCCCTACATGGGGTTCTATGCTGACATCTCAGAGCCTGGAGCCTGCTTCAGATTCTCTGTCTCCCTTTCTCCCTGCCCCCTCCCTTGCTTGTTCTCTGTCTCTCTCTCTGTCTCTCTCTCTCAAAAATAAATAACATTTAAAAATACTTTTAAAAATAAATTAAATAAATAAACAAACAAACAAATGAATAAAGTAGAAGAACTTTTATGTGAAAGAAAAAATACTAAGGTATTAGCAAGAAAGAAGAAAGAAAGAAAGAAAAAAGAGAGAGAGAGAGAGAGAAAGAAAGAAAGAAAGAAAGAAAGAAAGAGAGGGATAGAGGAAGGAAGGAAGGAAGGAAGGAAGGAAGGAAGGAAGGAAGGAAGGAAGGAAGGAAGGAAGGAAGGAAAAGAAAGGAGAAAAGAAAGAGTAAGACTGACAACATCAAGTCTTTGTGAAATTGTTGAGCTACAAGACTCTCAGACATGGCTAATGGGATTGTAATGGGAATATTCACTTCGGCAGGCATTTTGGCAGAATCAGGAATATTTGAAAGGTGCATGTCCATAAATTCAAGAATTCCAAAGGAGCCTCTTGAGAGACAGGAAATCAACTGAATAACCATACCCTATCAGGCAGTCATGTCTTCCTAATCAATGTTCATAGAAAATTATAGAGTCCAAACACTGTGCAATTCATATACCATGATACCAGGTTAGAGGTTGCATTGCATCATAGTTACTGTCTTCATTTTAGAGTTAGATCTAATTCTCATCCTTGGCTCTGCCATTTAATTAATAGGTGTTTGTCCTCAGTTTAATTTTCTAATATTTATGTCTTAGTATACTCTTCTGTAAAAAGTATCAGCAATAGTATTATCTGCCTTATAGACTTATTACAGGAATTATTGAAGGAAATTTATGTAAAGCATTTAGCAAAGGGCCTAGAATAAAGCACTCAGTAAATATAGTTACAAAGCTAGAGTAATTGTGACCATTATTATACAGCCCTTCCCAGACAAGCTAAATAAGCATTTGCCTACTCATTTTTTATTTTTTTAATTTATGTTTATTTCAGAGAAAGAGAGTACAATTTGGGGAGGGGCAGAGAGAGAGGGAGACAGAATCCAAAGCAGACTCCAGGCTCTGAGCTGTCGGCACACAGCCTGATGCGGGGCTCAAACCCATGAACTTTGAGATCATGACCTGGGCTGAAGTTGGATGCTTAACCTATTGAGCCACCCAGGCACCATGCCTACTCATTTTTTAATAGTGTATTGTCTCTATTGTCTTTAGAAGACAAAACTACACCCAAACATTAGGACTACCGTCAGGAGCAAAACTGGAAGCTGAAGGAAGCAGCAGTAACAGAAGATGGCATTGTCAGCCTCATAGATAGACAGTACTCTTAGTTGAAGACCGGACAAACCTCACAGTGTCCGTAAAGCTGGCATTTGCTGTAAGGTTTGGACCTTAGCCTTTGGATATCCACAAGGAAGGGAAGGGGTTACAGAGCTTCTTTTTCACCACCGTGCACAACTCCTTAAGGAAGACTCTAGTCTAGAGCCAGTTGGTTGATGGTGATGATGATGATGATGGTTATGCTGATAATTATAGACCTCACCATGTGCTAGACACTGTTGCCAGTGCTTGACTGTATAAACTTTCATTTAATCCTTACGACAGCCTTACAATGTAGGTATTGTTACTATCCACATTTTAGATGGGGGGGAATTGAGGGATACCAAGGGGCAATAACTTGCTCAGAAAGATATACTTTTATTAAATGATAGAACTGGCTTATACCCATAGATGTAACCCATAGATATACTGGCTCCAGGTTCCCATGTTCTTAACCCCCAGCTATGGGTCTAAAATCCAAGAACCCGAGTAGAGGCTAAAGTCATGGATCTTGTGTTGGAGCCCACTACCTTCAGTGCCAGACAAATTTTGGGAAATACTAGTGAACCCTGGAATCTGAATGATGTAAATTGATTATATCCAGCCTAACCTGTGTTTGAATGAGGTCCCTTTTTAAGTATTGTACATCCATTTTCCTAATGCAAGCATGCAAATAGATGTTGCACCAGGTTAAGCTCAAGCCTTAACAGGCAAATCTTACTCTGATACTGCTGTTCTCTTAAAGATCATAGTCTGTTTCCATTCTTTTTATATGTACAAAATAATAAATATTATTTTAGAAAGCTGAGTTTACAGAAAAGAAATCTATAATTTATATTTTTTAAATAATCATTTTAAGTAGGCTCTTGCAAACCACTTAGCTGAGAGGATATACTAACACGCTGATATTATTGATAATGTGCTCATATGTTCTTGCTGCTCTGCGTTGGTCTGTGCCCCCAACTGCTTCTACGAGTGTGCAATTTCCATTGACTTCCTAGAGAGAATCGCTAACCAGAGTAACGAAGGAAAAGGCTAGAAGCAGGTCTTCGGCTGATTCAAGCAGGAAAATAATGCCGAAAATAGAGTGAATAGTAAGTCCTATTTGAATAAAGCTACTAGATGATGGGAGCAATCTTAAGACAGGTCAAGACCACTTTCCACAGAGAATGGCATGTAAGATTATCTGATGAGGAAGATGCATTTCTTTCTTTCCTCTGGTGCCTGCTAAGTTATGCAAGATTGAAGTATTTGGGGAGAAACCTGACACAAAAGCTAAATAGCACCAGGAAGGGGCTTCTGCACAATTTCAGAGATGAGGGTGTAGATGCTCTGACCAGACACATCGTTTTGCAATTGTGTATGTTTACAAGGGAAATAATGGTTTTCCATTAGTCAGTATGAATAACCTTGACAATGTATGTTTAAAAGGCCTTGTTTTCAATGAAATGAAATTATTTGTTAAGCTGAAACACTTAGAATATCACTTTTAGTAATGTGACATGGAGCTAATTAGTGCTCATGTCCCTGTAACCAGATTTCTGACTTTTTTTTTTTGTCTCTGTGAAGAAAACCCAGTACTAGCAGCTTGGTGCTTAGATGTTTGGGAATGAGGAGGAAGGGTTTCCTGTGACTCCAATTAGTTAACCAGTAAGATACTGAGAATGCATTCGGTCAAATGATATTATGTAGACCAAGCAAAGAGTGAACAGTGAGGGGCACCTGGCTGGCTAGTCAGTGGAGCATGCGACTCTTGATCTCAAGGTCATGAGTTCAAGCCCCACATTGGGTGTAGAGATTACTTTAAAAAATAAATAACCTTAAAAAAAAGAGTGAACATGGGGCCCCTGGGTGGCTCAGTCAGTTAAGCATCCGACTTAGACTCATGTCATGATCTCACGGTTCGTAGGTTCGAGCCCTGCATTGGGCTCTGTGCTGACAGCTCAGAGCCTGGAGTCTGTTTCAGATTCTGTGTCTCCCTCTCTCTCTGACCCTCCCCTGCTCATGCTGTCTCTCTCTCTCTCTCTCAGAAAAAAAAAAAAAAACATTAAAAAATTTTTAAAGAAAAGAGTGAACAGTTGGTGGTTCATATTCTTTTCTCTCAGTGTATTTTTAATGATTTTGAATTGCTCCATGGGAAAGTTAACACTTGTTTATATTTGTCATGAATACAGCCCAATTTTCAATATTTAATTTATATTTGTTTATGAAAGGTTTTGACATAAAGAAATATACTTAGTTTTTAAAATAGATTAATAATTTTCTATATGATTTCTGTCATCACTTTTACACCTAGGGACCTCTTGCTTATTCTCAAATTAGTTAAATAGTCAAATTTTTCTTTGCCAGTTTCAGTGCTAGTGATATTGATGCTGGTACTTTTATTTTTTACAGTCAACTCTTGAAATTCTATCTTCTACCATGCTTTTTTAAAACTAGATATTTAGGGGTACCTGGGTGGCTCAGTCAGTTGAGCATCCAAAATCAGCTCAGGTCATGATCTTGGGGTTCGTGAGTTTGAGCCCCATATTGGGCTCTCTGTTGTCACTGCAGAGCCTGCTTCGGATCATCTGTCTCCCTATCTCTCTGCCCCTCCCCTGCTTGCACATGCGTTCACCCTCTCTCTCAAAAATAAATAAACATTAAAAAAATAAAACTAGAAATTCAGATCACATCTGAAAAATATACTTGCTGCATTCAGTTAGGAAGAGTGTTGATCCATCATTTTGTTTTTTAATGTTTTATTTATTTCTGAGAGGGAGAGAGAGAGAGAGAAAGAAAGAGAGAGAGAGCATGCATGAGCAAAAGAGGGTCAGAGAGAGAGGGAGATACAGAATCTGAAACAGGCTCCAGGCTCTGAGCTAGCTGTCGGCACAGAGCCTGATGCAGGGCTCAAACCCACAACTGTGAGATCATGACCTGAGCCGAAGTCGGATGCTTAACTGACAGCCATCCAAGTGCCCTTAATCCATCTTTTAACAATGGCTGCCATAATCTTCTTCAATCTGGGTGATATGCTTTTGTCCTTTTCTTTTCTTTTTAACACAATCTGCATCTTTAAGTATTTTTCCTGAGTCTTTAACCTTTTCAGACATTCTCTAAGAAAACCAATCTATTTTAAACCACAGAGAAATATCACAGAGCATTTAAAGATTATGTTTATTATGTGATATGTTATCACCAATATTTTCCACCAGGTAGCTGAGGTTATTTTTAAAAAGTCACTGTGCTAAATATTGGTCATTCATATTAGTGCTTTTTCTGTGAGTCACTCTATACTCCCTTAATAATATGAATTATTTTTTTTAAGTTTATTTATTTTTGAGAGACAGAGCATGAGCTGAAGAGGGGCAGAGAGAGGAAGACACAGAATCTGAAGCAGGCTCCAGGCTCTGCAGAGCTGGATGCGGGGCTCGAACTCACAGACCGCAAGATTATAACCTGAGCCGAAGTCTGAGGATTAACCGACTGAGCCACCCATAATACAAATTCTTTTTTTTTTAAATTTTTTCATGTTTTATTTATTTCTGAGAGAGACAGACAGCGTGAGCAGGGGAGGGTCAGAGAGAGAGGGAGATACAGAATCTGAAACAGGCTCCAGACTCTGAGCTAGCTGTCAGCACAGAGCCTGATGCGGGGCTCGAACCCACGAACTGTGAGATCATGACCTGAGCTGAAATCGGACACTTAACCGACTGAGCCACCCAGGTGCCCCCATAATACGAATTCTTAACCCTTGTCTGCCAGACCACTGAATGCATTTGTTTGCATTACTGCTAACCACTGCAACAATAGCTCCTAAAATCAGAACAGTCTGCTACTCAGACCACAAGCTCCCACACCCCCATATTCAATATTACATGCAGAAGTAAACACAGTCTTTCCCTCCACAACAATTGAATGAGCACAAGAAAAATCAAAGATGGTCAAGTTAAAGCAACCTGGGAATTTCTCATGATCTAAAGTAAAGTTCTCTGGGCACCTGGGTGGCTTAGTCAGTTAAGCTTTCGATTTTGGCTTGTTACTCACAGTGTGGGAGTTCAAGCCCTGCTCTGTGCTCTCAGCACAGAGCCGGCTTCAGATTCTGTCTTCCCCTCTCTCTGCCTCTCCCCTGCTCTCTCTCTCTCAAAAATAAATGAACATTTAAAAAAATAATAATAAAGGGCTGCCGAAGTGCTTTTTTTAAAAAATTAAAAATAAAATAAAGGTCTCAAAAACTGTTCCTCGCATTAAATAACGTCTTTCTGCATAAGATGAGAAATGTTTTATCGAGGAGTTTCATTTCTAGAAAACTCACCATTATTTTCTCAATGGTACTAACAAAGAATTTCATTCTGAGAACATTGTTCACTACATTTTCACATGAAACATTTAATAAATTATGGGTGTGACCCTTTTGTTGAGAGGGTAAAGGGCCCACATTGTCTGTAATTATTCCCTGGAATATCATATTATGTCTAGAAAAACGATTTAATCCATATGAATAAAAAGTAGTTAAATGGAAATTACCTGATACTGTCAGTCACATAACCCACAGAGAAGAATCAAATGTTTATATACAGAAATCTCATTTATAGTGTTCATGGGTTTTTGGACATGTTTATCCTTCAATTAATTCAATACTGTAATATATCTAGTTCTCTCTCACTAATATGAATTTATTTATTCTCAAAACATAGTTTAGCTGCCATTGATGTTTAAAAGCAAAAGAAAAAAAGGAAACTTTTGATGAGTATTACTATAATACAAGGTGCAATTATTATGTATCAATCTCTGGAAGACAAGGTTCTTTCCTACCTCTTACTGTCTATGGGCAAATCAGGTCTGCAGCTTTGCTTACACAATACTTCCATTACAATGTTCTGGACTATGAAAACATTATGTATTTGTCTCCTCATTTTATTTAAAACAGGTAACTAGGGAGTGGATGAGTTAGCAAATCTCAGATATCAGTTTCCTGTGCATTAGTTATACAAAGGCTATCAAACCTGGATTAAGTCATTTCTAAAAGCTTTTTGAAGACAGTCACTCTGTCCAAGAGGTGAAAAGCTATGGCAGGTGATATGACAGCAGCACATGATATCAGCAGGAAGTTCCAGATGGGATTGCTCTCCTGGGGAGAATCATTTGTCTCTCTTACTGTCGGTGCTCAGAGACACCCCAGCGGAGGAAATTAACACAAACCATTAGAAGGAGAAGCAAAGGGGGATTTCGTTCACATCTTTCCATAGATGTGTTTGCCCTAGAAGTTACTCCATGGTCCCCAGAGAGATTTCACAGATACAAGAAAATGTACAAATGCATTGGCACGTTTGGTGTTTCTATGTGAGGAGGGGCGTGGTTTTGGTTTGGAGGGCCCCAGACAAAGATGTGGATGAGGGTACAGCTGCACTGGCTGGAATGCAGTGGTCTGGAGAGCCGCAGGCTGCTTCTCTGTGCCGTGGTCTATTAAGTGGGACAAAGATTCTCTTCTTGATCAATTCTACTCAGTCTTTTCTGAATTCTCTTCTCAAGTAGGTCCTGACTTTCTAAATTCTATGGTCGTCTGCATGTTGCCCAGTTTTAGCGGGAATCCTACTTTAGTCACTTTTCCAGAATCTCCCGTCTTTACTATCTGATCACCCTTGATATTTGATCAGTTTCCTCAACTTCCACCTTCTGGTTTAGCCAGAATCTGCCCCCCATACTCCTGATGTCTCCTCTTAGTAATTTCCATCCCCTGACTCCACACACGCACACCCTGTTCCTTGGCTATAAAGTCCCACTTCTCTTGGTTATATTTGGAGTCCAACCCAATCTCTCCACCACTAAGAAACCTCCATCTATCATGATAGAACCCCCCTGAATAAAGTTTGCTAATTATAGTCTTTCAGGAAATCTTTTTAAGAAGAGGGTGTATTTGACAGAATCAACCAAATTACCATACAGCCAGTCTCCCACCCCCTATAGTAAAGGACTTTCATGCAAAGATCCTGATTATCTGTGAAGCCTGTGCAGGTTGCAGGCAGGTATTGGAAATGGCTGGAAAGTACCTAACTGACCTTGTATTCAGGACCTTAACCCAATAAATAAGCATATATACACACATACACACACATATACACACACACAGATTCTGAGCCCAAAACTTCACTTTTTCCATAGAAGTGGAACAGCTTTTCCCTGCTTATTTGCTTTGCACCGCTGAGATCTGAAAGAAACACACGGCAACACCAACAAACTCTGAGTTGTCCTTTGTCTGTTGGTGCCATTTGAGTTTAGAGACTAGAATAACCTCCATGAGCTCCATCAGAGACAGACCAGATTTGACTGCCAAATGTCCCACAAAAGAAAAGGAGTTTGGAAGGATCCCTTGTCATCAAGCAGGGTCAAGTGCCTTGTTTACAAACTTGGAAAGTTCCAGAGACTCCTCTGCAGTGCAAACAAGAAAAGATGGGTTTACCAACATATTCTTGAAGATTACAGATGATTTCAAGGGCTTATGTCGTAGTGATGTTAATGTACCTTGTAATTTTTTTAAAGTCCATAAAACATCTGCTTCTAATGAGTTTTCAAAAGCTGCTACTCACCCAGGTAGAGATTATGGTCACTTAGTGATACCTGAGGCATATATGAGACTGTATGAGGAGGAACGTATACCAGATCACACACGAGGAATAAAATATTTAAGTGCTAGAAGGAAGCCTGTTGCAGGTAGACAGACAACAACAACGCCACAGAAATCAGAAATGAAAAGACAGCTAAAAAGAAGGAACCCCATCCTAAGGTCCCTGCAGACCATGGAGAGAGGCAGGAATGAGGCCGATGCTATAAATGGAGATAGGTTGGTGTTCAAGTCCATGAGCTTTGGAGTTAATGAGTCCTTGCTCTACCACTTACTAATTTTGTCACCTTAAGAAAGATATTTAGTCTCTCTGGGACTCAGTTTACCCATCTGTAAAATTCAAATAGTAGTGCTTATTTCATAAATTTGTTTCAAAGATTCAATGGCATAACACATATGAAGCAACTGGCATACTTCCTGCAACATGGGAAGTGTCCCCCAATGAGGCTGGTGTTATTATGTCTTTTCTGATCAGAAAAAGAGAATAACTTCTGAAACATCTATCTTCACTTCCTGTCTTCTTCCTAATGCCCAAACCATCATGATGTTGTTCCCTCTACTTTACGAATGTAATAAGACAATATGTGTAATTTGAACCTGTTCTCATTAAAAGCCAAACTGTTGTAAAGACTTTCTACTAAAAAATGGCCAGTAGCTAGGACCTAAAAGATAAATAGAAGTTATTCAGGAGAAGAGAGGATGGAGGAAATTTCTAATGTCTCATGTCAAGATGCACAAGGCAGATGCACTAGAAAAACGTAAAAGAAAGGTACCTCTCTGTGCAACAAAATGCACAAGGAGAAAGGAATGAGTGTGAGCCTGGAGACGAAAATATGGGAGTCTAGCATCCCAAATCCATTCCACAGGCCGTTGGTGTCAGGGGGTCCTCAAAGGCTATCTAGGATTTGTCCACATCTAAGACTGCATCCCTGGTTGAAGCCAACCTCACCTGTTTCCTGGATGGATGCCACCCCTTCTGTCTGAAGTCTCATTTCCACCCAAAGTGATTGTTTTAGAATTTGCATCAGATCATCCCCTCCCCCAGTCTTAGCAGAGACTGACTAAATTTCCACTGTGCACACAATGAAGGAATAAAGTCTGCGTCTTTTTTCCTAGTTAAGCTTTTCAGTTTGAAATCATTGTAAACTCACATGCAATCATAAGAAATAATAGTGCCCTTCACCTAGTTTCTCCCAATGGTAACATACATATTGCAAAAGTACAGGGTAATAAAACAATCAGGATATTGACATCGATACAGTCCATTTCCATCACCACAAGACTCTCTTCCCTTGTTCTTTTATAGCCACATCCAACTACTTCTCCCAATTCCCTCTTCCTTAACTCCTGTTAGCCACTAATCTCTTCTCCATTTTTATAATTCTGTCATTGAAAGAAATTCCCTGCAGATCCATGTTAATCAGTAGTTAATTCAAAATTTTATTGATGTTAATGTTCCATAGTTCAGTTATAATTCACCTGTTGAATCTGGGTTGTTTCTAATTTGGGTCTATTACAAATAAAGCCACCGTGAAAATCCATGTATAGATTCTTCTGTGAACATAAGTTTCCATTTCTCCAGGGTAAATCCACAAGAGTGTAATTGCTGGGTCATCTGGTATTTGCATACTTGCTCTTGTAAGAAACTTTCCAAACTATGTTCCAGAATGGCTGGACCATTTTGCATCGCCATCAGCAATGTATGAATGACTCATTTCTTTTTATCCCCACCAGCATTTGGTGTTTTCACCATTTTTTTTTATTCTAACCACTCTGACAGGTGTGTAGTGGTATATCATTGTAGTTTTAATTTTCATTTCCCTAATGGCTAATGATGTAGAACAGCCTTTGGTGTATTTGTCATCTGTATATCCTCTTCTGCGAAATGTCTGTTCATGTATTTTCCCTGTTGTCTAATTGAACTGTTTATTTTTTAATGTTGAATTTTGAGAGTCTGTCATATATCCCAGATACCACTTCTTTATCAAGCATGTGGTTTGCCAGCACTGTGCCCAATTCTGTAGTTTGTCTTTTCACCCTCCTCACATGAGCTTTCACAGAGCAAAGGTTTGTAATTTTAATTTTGATGAAGTCTAATTTAATTTTGGGCCAAATGAATTTAATTTGGGTGAGGTCCATTTTTCTCATCATGAGTCATGCTTTTCGTGTCAAGTATGACACTGGTTTACTAGCCCTAAGAGAACAAAGATTATAGATTTAACATGTTACAGTTAAGTCTGTGATCCATTTGGAATGAATTTTTTTACAAGGTGTGAGGTTAAGGTTCTCTCTTTTTTTTTTTTTTTTTTTTNTTTTTTTTACTAAAGCTGTCAGGATCTGCAGCCTCATTTACTGACAAGGCTGTCTGTATTAGTCTTCCTGGGTTACTATAACAAAACACCATGGACTGGGTGGCTTAAACAAGACATTTAATCCCCACAGTTCTGGAGTCTGGGAAGTCCAAGATAAAAGCCAATTCAGTTCCTGGTGACAGTCCTCTTCGTCACTTGAAGATGACTGCCTTCTCACTGCCCTCACATAGCAGAGACAGTGTGAATGTGAGCTCTCTCTCCTCTTTTAAAGGCCCCAATCATAGAGGGGGTCCAACCCTCATGATCTCATCTAACCCTAAATGCTTCCCAAAGTCTCCATCTCCAAAAATAGTCACACTGAAGGTTACGGCTTCAGCATCTAAATTCATAGTACCACATTACATAGGCTCCTTTGGCTCAAGAAGCTGTACAGTAACCTTTCACATCTATAGAATGATTCCTCCCATTTTATTCTTCTTTTCAAGATTGTTTTAATTATCTCAGGTTGTGTTCCTTTCCATATAGATTTTATAAGCTTGCTTATGTACAAAAACTTGCTTGGATTTTGATAGGAATTGCATTGATCTATAAATATTTGGGGAGAATTGACATTTTCGTCACTTGAATCTTCCAATCCACTAACACAGTGTGTCTATTTGCTTATTTACGTTTCTTTTTTTTACTCCTTTCTCAACATTTTGTAATTTTTAGCATATAGATATATATAGAACTTTAGCATATAGAACTTAACTTGTTTTGTTAAGTTTATAACTAGCATTTAATTTTCTTTGGAGTGTTTGTAAATGGTATTATGCTTTTAATTTTGCTTTCTACATGTTCATTGTTAACGTACAGAAATGGGATTGAGTTTTGTGTGCTGACCGTGCCTCCTGAGATATCCCTGAAGTCGCTGATGAGCTCTGAGAGGTTTCTTTTCTTGTTCTCCTTCTTTTTTATTTTTGTTTTTGATAGTTTCTTTTTTAGATTCCTTGGGATTTTTATGTAGGCAATCATGTCATCTTCAAATAGAGACAACTTGATATCTTTCTGTCTCACATGTATGCTTTTTGTTTCTATCTCTTGTCTTACTGCCGTGGCTAGAATTACTAGTCCTATGTTGAATCAGAGTAGTCAGTGTGTGTCCTTGCTTGGTTCCCAATCACAGAGACAAAATCTTTCACCATCAAATATGATGTTAGGTGATTTTTTTTCCGTAGATCATCGTTATCAAGTTAAGGAAGTTTCTTCTGTTGCTTTTTACTGAGAATTTTGTTTTTTATTATATATATATTTAATATATATTTTAATATATATAATTTATATAAAATATATATAAATATGTTTAAAATATATATTATATATAAAATT